>NW_007378150.1:34493-124278 GCF_000475195.1 Diaphorina citri
CCGTGTTTTGTGTTCCAGAGAGAAACTACCAGAGTTAGACCTTCCCCAGCGAGATTACGTTGAGCTCCAAGTTCCTACCTTGCACTCTGACTATCCCGAGTTCAAAGTCAAAGAGAAAACCGTACAAAGCCTCAAGGATAAAGATAGCTTCGTGAAGAAGGAAGAAGACGGAGCTCCAGCCTTCAAGAAGCGAAAAGTTAATCGAGGTAACGCACGGCAAAGACTGGACACTGACTGAAAAACTTCCCTTTTGTTTGATAGGGGTCACTGTATAACTGTTAAGAAACACACTACCATCACGTCACGTGAACTGGTGAACTCATGGGGAGTCAGAAAGATGTAGTTCAAAGTTTCTCCATAATATTGTAGGCATTGGGGTCGAGTGGATTGGAACACATCACATGCCTTCAAGCACACTCCATTTGTCAAGGGTCTAGGAGTCTAGGTAGGTACTCTAGTTTTTCAATTTAATTTGAAGAATATCGTTCAGGACAGCCACACTACTATCACGTCACGTGCTGATAGTGTGTTTCTAAATTTAAGGTTTGTAGTGACGGGTTTATCCTCCATTTGGCGAAAACTACCTACTCATATTAACCTTACCCAGCTTGAGTGGGGTCTGGAAAAGCCACCAGGGCACGATAGCCCAGTCACCCAGTCAGTGATGGTCACCCATCTGGAACTGGTGCATTCAACGTGCTCTTGCCGCTGGGTAAAATGGAGTGAAAACTTTGGTCCGTTTGTTTGTGGCTCTTTCGGACAGGGATAGACTACCTACTTTAGTGATGACGTAAAATAGGTAACAAATATTGTGTATTGGCTAATTAATTAGCCAGCTTAGTTAGCTTGGAGGGTAGCGCGTCTTGTAAACGCTAGGTTGCGGATTCGATTTCCGCCTGGGGCGAACTTTATTTTAAGGAAATCAGGTTCGTTCCCGGAACAGCTGGCTTTCTCCATTCTTATGATCCTCTTACTTAAGGTCTCCGTTGTTACAGTTGCTCTATTGAACCATGTATTACCGGCTGTCAAACTTTCATTTCATTGGCATTGAAGCCAATGTTATGTACATAATCATTATAATACCTAGGTGTTTTGACGTAAATTTCTTGCGAAGTGCGAAGTTGTCAGAAACGCAGCCCCAGTCTACACATTTTCATGCTAACTTTATGTAGTATGTTGGTCCACTTTAGAATGCTTTTGCGGTTGTACACCTCATGTTTTTTCACCCCTCTAAATCCAGGGACTACAGGTTTATGTTAAAATACTTATTTGCTGACCTTTTACAGTATCAGAGCATACCTATACGCCTAGGTCAACAAACATTTCACTCATTTCAGTATAGAGATGCGACTTTTGACTCATCTTTGGGATTGAATCCCAACTGAGCTACTCAGTAAAAGGAACTACTCTTTTTTTCAACTCGCTCTTTGACTCCCGACTCTTCTCTGATACTTTCTACGCAGGGCACATGCGCGGAATCGTGGTATACCCCCCTTCATCATACCATCCGATTTGATCTTTGAATCCGGGCCTAAGGCAGGTGAAAAACAGAAAAGAAAAAGATAATAATAAAAGATTCAAAATTGAATCTTTTATTATTATCTTTTTCTTTTCTGTTTTTCACCTGCCTTAGGCCCGGATTCAAAGATCAAATCGGATGGTATGATGAAGGGGGGTATACCACGATTCCGCGCATGTGCCCTGCGTAGAAAGTATCAGAGAAGAGTCGGGAGTCAAAGAGCGAGTTGAAAAAAAGAGTAGTTCTTTTTAATGAGTACCTCAGTTGAGATTCAATCCCAAAGATGAGTCAAAAGTCTTCTTGTTCATTAGAATAAATAACTAGTCTCACCTAATTAAGGAAGATGCAGGTACGCAGCTGTGTACGCACACGACATGTCTCTTAATTTGGTCCTCCAATTTCGTCTTTCGACTGATCATGCGTTTGTACGCAATGTTTGCGGAAATTTCACTCGTTTTGATTTGAAATTTGCGAAAATTTAGCGGACATACGCAACGGTCTGTCGAAAAACCAAGTTGTGTCATGTCTTTGTGGGTGTACTGGGCTTTAGACCCTCGCAAAAATAATAATAATAAAATTGTTGCCGCTTGTTAACAAAAATTGCCAATTGTTATTAATTTTACTAACCAAGTGATATTTCCCTTTTTTCCCCTCAAGTACCAAGTCAGTGTAGAAGAAAATTTTGGTGTGGTGAAGAGCGGCAAGGTGCTCACCAGAAGGGTGGGGGTTTGAGTACCTAAAAGGACTCTTTAGAATAGAATATGCCTTGCTTATCCTGCTCGAATGAGACTAAAAAGCCCCTTTACCCCAACAGTCTAAAAAAGGTCTCATGTATTTTATGAGATTAATAACATAACACATGAATGTTAACAACAGAAGACCTTGCTTAGTAATAAAAAAGGGGGAGGGCATCTTTAGTCCTACATTGTAGATATCGGTCCAATTCTTCAAGAGTGCAAAGTGTAAATTTTAGGGAACATTTGGAATTGTTGCTTTTCGATGCCCACTGCAACACGAGGGTATACAATCCAGCAGACTTGGCACATTGAACAAATAGATCCAATGTTTTACCACGTCGTGGGGCAGTGATCAACCCGATACCAGACTCACTCAGACAATGCACAACCAGACTCGTGAAATTGTATGCTCTGTAATGAGAAATGGATTCAAGATAAGTGACTTGAGGTTTTACGAACATAATTGACTTACTAATATGTAATTTAACTCACCGTAGTCATGGTAAACGGAACACTTTTACGGTTAAACGGTAGACCTTCTTACTTTTATTACTTTCAACGAGACAATTTTCTCGATTTCTAGGTAGGTATGTCAGTCACTCTAGCTGAGATCCGTGCTTTCAACATAATATAGACATTACACCGAAGGGTGAGATAGTGTACCACCTCCTCAGGTCCAGGTACATGTTTGGAAGGTGGAGGCAGTGGAACATCGTAGGGAGATTGAGGCAGGGGTACGTTAGGTAAGTCTGAAAGAAACAAATTATAAACAAAATTATATCAATAAACTGTTCGTATAATGGGACAACTTGTTCTAAGCTGACAATCTAAATAAAGCACTACTTAAACCTAGTTAGGAAGGAATTTTAATTGTGTTAAGCATAAATGCTTGTCATAAATGTCGTTCCCGGCTAAATACACTACGCTAAATTTTATGACTTGACTTGGACTGGAACCACCAAACTCCAGATCTGAAATCCACCGCGCTAACCACTGAGGTTGGTACTTGAACCTATTTAAACGCAGTCTTTCCTAAGCAATTTTATACAGACAAAACAGCCAGTGGTGGTAGCACGTTAAACGTATTAGTCCCCGATGGATCACTGAAGTTAAGTACCGTCGGGCGTGGTTAGTATCTGGATGAGCAACCATATGTACAATCGCGTGCTACTGGCTTTTCCGGGCCCTCAGGTTGGGTGAGATAAAAGTGAGATGGTGGGTAGCTTGTTGCCAAATGGAGGGTAAACCATCACTAGTTCGATTGCTTCTAAGTGAATGTTACCTGATTTACTGGGTAGAGGAATATCGTATTTGTCTTTGATTTGTTGACTGGAATAATCTCCACCTCTGTCAATATCTTTCATGTATGCCTTTAATGCTTCCTGAAATCAGATGAATCAAATCAACAATAGTGAATTTGAGACAGATTTGTTATTGTTTATGTTACGTACATATTGGGTATTGAACTGTATTAATTAGGTCATTAGGAGATCAATCATCAGAGTAGCCAGCCTAGTTAGCTATCTCTTTCATGTATGCCTTTAATGCTTCCTGAAATCAGATGAATCAAATCAACAATAGTGAATTTGAGACAGATTTGTTATTGTTTAATTTGTTACGTACATATTGGGTATTGAACTGTATTAATTAGGTCATTAGGAGATCAATCATCAGAGTAACCAGCCTAGTTAGCTTCGACGGTAGCCCGCCTGCCTTGTAAGTGCTAGGTTGCGGGTTCGATTCCCGCCCGAGGCGGACTTTCTCCTAAACAAATGAGATTTTCTCTTTGAACGGCTAGCTTACTCCTGTCCTGTGCTTCTTCTCTCTTCGATTTCGGGACGATCAGACCTGTCAGTAGTTACAGTTCCCTCTATCAAACCTCTTCAGGAAGTGGGAAAATTTTGAGGTCTTCTTCTTTTTTGAGCTTCCTCAACAAACTTACCTCTTCCATCTTTTTAAAGTCGGCATTATCCTGATCTCGTTTCTTCTGATCAATGACGCTCTGCTTGGAAATCTCGGATAACCTCTTGCTGACATTTTCCTTGTGCTTCTTACCAGACTCGTGAAATTGTATGCTCTGTAATGAGAAATGGATTCAAGATAAGTGACTTGAGGTTTTACGAACATAATTGACTTACTAACATGTAATTTAACTCACGGTAGTCATGGTAAACGGAACACTTTTACAGTTAAACGGAAGACTAGTTAGACCTTCTTACTTTTATTACTTTCAACGAGACAATTTTCTCGATTTCTAGGTAGGTATGTCACTCTAGCTGAGATCCGTGCTTTCAACATAATATAGGCATTACACCGAAGGGTGAGATAGTGTACCTATACATTGTAGATATCGGTCCAATTCATCAAGAGTGCAAAGTGTAAATTTTAGGGAACATTTGGAATTGTTGCTTTTCGATGCCCACCGATTTCTAGGTAGGTATGTCACTCTAGCTGAGATCCGTGCTTTCAACATAATATAGGCATTACACCGAAGGGTGAGATAGTGTACCTACTTACATTGTAGATATCGGTCCAATTCTTCAAGAGTGCAAAGTGTAAATTTTAGGGAACATTTGGAATTGTTGCTTTTCGATGCCCACCGATGGAAATTTGTTGTCTTACCGGTTTATTGTCGGCTATCCAGCACTTGCAAAAGTCACAGTATTTCCTGTCCTGAGATTTCCAATAGTCAGCCCTGAAACAGAAGATGAAATGTTTGTTTGTTGAAAATTAGAACTGCTTTCAATACACTATTTTGGGTTTGGACCCTGACCAGAATTCGCTCTTAAGGCCTATTTCCACTTGTCGTGAGTTTCATCCGATTTTTTTCCGAATGCCCTTATAGCAATGTATGTAGTTTAAATGAGAGTGTCCCTACTACGCAGATGAAATGTTTGTTTGTTGAAAATTAGAACTGCTTTCAATACACTATTTTGGGTTTGGACCCTGACCAGAATTCGCTCTTAAGGCCCATTTCCACTTGTCGTGAGTTTCATCCGATTTTGTCCGAATGCCCTTATAGCAATGTATGTAATTTAAATGAGAGTGTCCCTACTACGCACGACACGATTTTTTTTTTCTTCCGAACGACACAAAATACCCTTGTAGGCAATGTAATTTAAAGGAGAGTGTTCTCAACTACGCACGACACGATTTTTTTTTCTTCCGAACGACACAAAATGCCCTTGTAGGCAATGTACTTTAAAGGAGAGTGTTCTCACTACGTACGACAACGACAGGATTTTTTTTGGAACGACAAGTGGAAACGCACCATTAGGGGGAAAAATCAGAACACAGCCACCCTGCCGCCTTAGCGTTCTCACTGCATAGCTTGAGCCGCCCAAACGCAACAACAATAACACGAACTACAGATTACTGCGTTTGCCAGAACAATTAAATATTTAAATTTCATTTGTTCGGAATCATAAAATTGGAAATGAAAATTAGGAATTCGTTCTTGCAATTTAGCATATATGCCGTTCGAATAAACAGGGTGGTCAATTATTTGAAGCCGCTGGGTGAGTTAGATGTGTGCTTTTTCCTCGTGCGAAATAGTTAGGTACTTGTAGAGTCCAGAAGCTTTGGTTAACTTTGGACCAATTTAAAGGAAGTATTTGTTGACTTGGAACTATTAGTAAATGTTCGAATAAACAGGGTGGTCAATTATTTGAAGCCGCTGGGTGAGTTAGATGTGTGCTTTTTCCTCGTGCGAAATAGTTAGGTACTTGGAGAGTCCAGAAGCTTTGGTTAACTTTGGACCAATTTAAAGGAAGTATTTGTTGACTTGGGCCATTTCACGGAACTATTTGACTTGGGCCATTTCACGGAACTATTAGTAAACTTCGCCAGAATAAATGAAGCATTGGTTAATTTTGGGCCAATTAAGAGAACCTTTGGTTTACGTATTAACATTAGGCGAAGAACAGTAAAACAAGAAATCGCCCAAGAACAAAAATCCTGAGAAGAAATCAAGTCTATGGCTTAGAATCGTGTCCGCTTTAAAGGACACTAAGAGAACCTTTACGTATTAACATTAGGCGAAGAACAGTAAAACAAGAAATCGCCCAAGAACAAAAATCCTGAGAAGAAATCAAGTCGATGGCCCAGAATCGTGTCCGCTTTAAAGGACATAAGATATTAAGTCAAGTTGGTAAACTACATATTAACCAATTTAAGGGAAGCATTAGTACAATTTGGGCTTTGATTAAAATACTCAAGGGAAGCATTAGTACAATTTGGGCTTTGATATTAAGTCAAGTTGGTAAACTACATATTAACCAATTTAAGGGAAGCATTAGTACAATTTGGGCTTTGATTAAAATACTCAAGGGAAGTATTAGTGCAATCTGGGCTTTGATTAAAATACTCAAGGGAAGCATTGGTACAATTTGGGTATTGATTAAAAAACTTGAAGTGTACAGTTTTGTTTCATACAATTTATTGATTTCTACGACACTCATCGGCGAACTAAAATTCAGAACCGCACAAGTGTCGAAGATACATTATCGCCTGCCAATTCTAAACAAATGAATGTTCTAACTTTGACTTTGCCAATATAATTTACATGAATTACAGGGTGCCGATGCCGCCTCCAATTCATTCTATCTGAGTGGTGAAGAGCGGCAAGGTGCTCACCAGAAGGGTGGGGGTTTGAGTACCTAAAAGGACTCTTTAGAATAGAATATGCCTTGCTTATCTTGCTCGAATGAGACTAAAAAGCCCCTTTACCCCAACAGTCTAAAAAAGGTCTCATGTATTTTATGGGATTAATAACATAACACATGAATGTTAACAACAGAAGACCTTGCTTAGTAATAAAAAAGGGGGAGGGCATCTTTAGACTTATTCGGGCAGTATAAAAAAAGCACCATCATTATTACCTACCCAATATATCCAAATCCTTGGCGGCAGATATAGGGGCCACATGTAAGACCCTGTTCAACAATGCTATCGGAAAACATAAACAATACCAATACACTACAGAAATTGGCCTGATTGATTTTATTTTAACGAGATAGAGCGATCAGTGTGTGAACTATGAAATGTGAACTGTGAAATGTGAATGAGTGAATGGATCTTGTTCTTATAATATAAGATGCAATAAGTGAAGCCATTACGATAAATTCATTTGAAAGCAAATGGAATGTTCTGCTGTGCTGTATGAGCATCATTGAGATTCTTCAACATAAAAACTTTTGGCGTATAATGAGAAAAATACATGCATCAATTTGAAATCACATGATATGTATATTATTTTAGCCAATACTGAGATTTTGAACTTTCCGCTTAAAGCTAAAATGATGGACCGATTACCACAACTTTTCGTGCACAAAAGCTTAAAATGCCAGCCAAGTTAGCTTAGTTGGTAGTGCGTCTGCCTTGTAAGCGCTAGGCCGCGGGTTCGATTCCCGCCCGGGGCGGATTTTATCGTTGGTAGTGCGTCTGCCTTGTAAGCGCTAGGCCGCGGGTTCGATTCCCGCCCGGGAATTTTCAACTTTGGATTAAAATCAACCATTCAGATATATTGCTTAGTCCCATCAATTTAACTTAAACCAACTTTAAACCACGAGTATGCCCCCGACTATTAATAATAATAAACAGTAGATATCAGCTTTAACCAAACTTACGTCCAAAGCTTTCACTGTACAATATGTGACTATATTTTAAATGAACAGCCGTTCATCTTCATACCATTCTGTATTTCTGTCTAGTTCCTATTCTGGACGATAGTTCAGTAACTCTTACTTGAAAACGCGAGTTCGAATGTCACCTTAATAATAGAAAGTAAAAAAAAAGTACAAGTAGTCTCTAGTCCTGTTACGGAAACTTAAAGGAAATTAAATTAACAAACACAACACTGAATAAAAACATGCTTTCATTCATGAATGGAACTAGAACACAAAAGACAGCACGCTTAGGTACCTACTACTGGTAGTACTCGTGATTCCAACGAGAAGAAAATTATCCTCAGTTTATTGCTTATCTTGAGGAGTGTAAAGTAGGTAATTTGAGGTTGTCATTCATCATCTTGTATCCAGCATAAGTAACTATATCCCTTTAGCACTACGACCTATAGCTACATAATTATATCTACCAGACTGTACCAGTACCGATTTGATATACTGAGATACAATATAATATAATATGTATTATAAAGCTAAAGAAGAAACTTTCCTTCATTCATCAGACTATGTACTAAATTCAAACCTTAACATAATTCTAAAACTAAACAAATAATACAAACCTAGAAAATCCATTCGGAAAACAAAGGGTAGGTAACGTTCAAAAATATAAGTAAACTGACGTGACGGTTGAAAAGTCCGATAAAAAACACGTAAAAATAAAAACAAGGCAAAGAAAAAACGGTTTTTCAAAAATACTTCTTCCAAAATTATAAAAGAGTTGTGCTACATGCAACGTGGATGTAAAGTAGATAACGAACTTTTATCTATTGATAATAATATGAGTTAACGGGAATGCACACTTAACAAACTTCTAGAGGACAGACGGCGTATCTAAGTATATCTATCATGAACAATCAATAAAAAATAATAATTCATTGATTAACTGTCGAACAAACACGATGCCTGTGTTGTTACTTAAAGTATTCAACATGCCCAAATGATTGTCTGTAATGAAAGTGTGTAGTGTGTAGCATACAAAACACATTTCTCTGATCATGTACAATAAATAATACTCGTAATATATCTAATTATGTACATTTCGGCTTACAGGGTTGACTTGCGACGAGGCGAGGAGGCAAAATACAGGCCATATCTCAATTTACATTTGAGAGGGTTTTCTTTGAGCCTATAAGAGGGGTGTTTGAGTTCTATCTATTTCAAATGATCACACAGGATTTTTTTTTTTGTTTTTTTTTTTTTTTTTTTTTTTTTTTTTTTTGCCGAAGTGAAATCAATGTTTTAATTTCGAATACATAGCCAAGGGAACTTGTTAATATCCCAGTAAGCAGAAAAATCATTTACTTGAGCGCACGGCAGTGCGCCAGGCCAAGTTCCATAAGAATTAAATTTAAGATTACTTAAGATTTAGAATAAATCCCCATTTACAGCAAACAGATACATAGGTTGGTTTAACGGAGATATAAGACGGCAGGGATTTAGGTAGGTACCCTGAACATTGGGAACAAGTAAACAATATCGCGTTCTACTGATGTGCAAGTACAACCTATATAACACATGTATGTTCGCGTTCATGTTCTAACAAGGATGAAAATCCAATTAGAAATTAGAATACAGGGCGCGAGACGGACATGGGGAAAGGGGGTCAGCGAAATTTTTGTTTAATAAAACACTTAAAATGCCAGCCAAGTTAGCTTAGTTGGTAGTGCGTCTGCCTTGTAAGCGCTAGGCCGCGGGTTCGATTCCCGCCGGGGACGGATTTTATCCTGATGGGATTATGTTCGATCTCGGAACGGCTGGCTTTCTCCTATCCTGTCTTCCTTCTCTCTTCGATTTCGGGACGATAATACCATAGCAGTTACAGTTCCCTCTGTCAAACCTCTTGAAAAAAAAAAGCTTAAAATAATGGCCGGGACCACACTCAAATTATATGAAACTATGATTAACTTTTAATCTGAGTGTGGCCCCGGCCCCAAGTTATTGCTTTTGTCATGGTAAAATTATGGGTCATGGGAAAATTATGGGTCATGGGAAAATTATGGGGACGTGCACAATCTCTCTAATGACTTTCTAACTTGTTGCACACAGTTCCTTCGGAACATCGGAACACCAAAACCAAGCAACGTTCAGTTATGGAGACTATGGAGAGTAACTCGAAAGAATACCAAATTGGCACTTAAGGGTTCACTATTATCAAACTGAACCTTCAAACTGACGTCGACACTCAATACAGTCGAACCTGTCTAATTGGGACTCGTCTAAGTGGGAAACATGGATAACTGGGAAAAAAATCGTGGCCCCTTCATGGCAACCTCTCTAAGTAGGACACTTTTTTTAACTGGGAAACCTGGATAAGTGGGGAAAAAATTGTAGGTCCCCTGGATTCCCACTTAGACAGGTTCGACTGTAGTTGAAATTTTGTGGCAGGTAAGGTACATGTACATTCACTATGGGCTCAACTTAAGGAATACAGAAATTACCTACTTCGAATAAACCAAAAGATCCAATTAGACCTCTTCACATTAAGACTACATATTTCAGAACTGAAACAACAAAGTATTTACCTACCTACTGAAATAATAAATTACCTAGACATACAAACATGTATTATAGGACAATTTAAAGGATACTGGGTACCTATATTAAATTAGGAACCTCAAAATATGGAAAACACAACTACGAATTTCACCTATTTCATCAACAACTAGCTAATGGGTTGGCTAATGGCTACTGAATTAAACATATCAATAGGTATAACAAATATTTGTGGAAATTTCATGGTTGTGGTCCGTTTAGAAAAGGTATATGTAATAAAAATTGAATAAAATTTCATTAATATCTAGAACTAAATACCTATAATAATTCGTCTCCTTCAAAAACAATGACTAGCAATGAATGACTATAAATAAACAATAAGGCCTTCTAAGAATTAAAAATTGTTATAAAACCTGACTTCAAAATTCGATTGGGTTTAATAATTTGGTACAATAACTTACTAGAAAGATAAAGAAGACTTGGAAAATGTCTGAAAATTTGAGAATTCTTATTCAAAGTGGCATTGTTATCTAAGATTCTGGATATAAATAATAGCTACGTCTATCTGGATTCTGGGATCTCTGGGATATCTGGGAAGGATAATTGAGACGAAAATATGAAATGGCTTTAATGGGTGCCCATGTAGATAATAAAGAGAAATAAAAATAATTTAAGAGTGGAGACATGTTCTTAAAAAAAGATAAAGATCTAATCGTAAATAAATTTGCAGAGATCGAGAAGAAATTTCGTTTCGCTGGATAATACATAAGATTATTTGAAAAGCTGAACCAAATATTCTTACTAACAAACAACAGATACAGATAGATTTTTCATTTATAATAAAATCAAATGGTGGTGGGTAGGACATTATAATTATTTATTGTGCACTGTTTCCAAGCACCGTCAGAGTTCAATTAGAATGCATTTGTTAATGAGCTAAAATGTTTGTTAAAAGCGTCATGTACATAATGGAGCTGTAAGGTTGGGTGGAAGAGCATTACACAGTTTGTATGTTTCGAGCATCATTTCGAGTCAACAGCGGAGAACAGAAATTAATTTTGTCTCACTGAAATATTGCAATTTCATATATTTTTTCTTCCCTTTTTTATTATCAATATTTTTTTTTTGTCTTCAGATTTTTAGGAAGGTATAATTTATCTTATCATTTGATGCTGGAAGTTATATTGACAAGGTGATAAGAAACCTTATTTTAATGAGTACAACTAAGTACAAAGTCAAGAAATTGAGAAGAACTCAATAAATACATGGAAAAATTTCTCATTTCGACATTTTTGTATTTTGCCCAATACCTACCTATTTTTGAAACCAATTCCATACCTGGTTGAAATATTTCTAGCCTAAGTATACTAGGATCTTAATAATGTAGTCTAATTCTAATGGAAAACGTGCACTTGGAGTGCTGGAGTCAAAAACCTTGCAACTTATAGGGAAGAATGGAATGCTATATTTGGAATGGTAACAGGGAAGAAGTACTCTTGGAAACAACTATCAAGAGAGGATAATGTATGCCTTCATCATACTGGGGATTGTCCATCTTGAGACTACAATGTTGAGCCCACACTCCCTCATTATAACATTGCAACACGAGGGTATACAATCCAGCAGACTTGGCACATTGAACAAATAGATCCAATGTTTTACCACGTCGTGGGGCAGTGATCAACCCAATACCAGACTCACTCAGACAATGCACTATAGTGCTTACAAAGTCATTACGTGTTTCATCGAAAAATAAACAATCCGCTGCTAGAATGATATCAAAGTAGTCGACATGATGGTTAGAACAAGAACCCCACTTGAGTACAGAGCAGTCCACTGTGACTTGATTCGCCTGAATAATACGGACCACATTGTCCACACTAGTGACATTTCCATCAGTGACAAGAACATAGTGGGGACTCAGATATTTGGCTATGAGAATCCCTGCAAGACATGTCATCCCTCCTCCAAGCTCAAGAATAGTTTTGTTGTTGAACAGGTAACTATTGTGAAGACAGTAATAGGATAGAACTTCTTCTGAAGGCCACACACAGATGTTGCCTGTATTATTGAAGCCCATCAGTTGATTTGCTGTCAGGTTGATTTCAACATGGCAGATCTTTGCATGGAAACACTCTTCTTGTCCGCTACGTTTGAATTTGATAGAGTAAAGATACCAAGCACCCTCCTGCTGTTCAATCAAAGGTTTCATATCAACCAGACCAAAGTGATCTACCCGGCGTACAGACACCATGTTTAAATCTTGTTGACATTTCTGTTTATGTAAAGCTTTCGCTAGAAGTAACCACAGCTTGCGGGCTTTTCCGTGGGTTTCTCGGGTTGGAGGGATAGATGTCATCCTGTTCGGTAGGTTCAATGTTATCTCATGGTCTCATCCTGTGCTGTTTCAAGTTTCATAAGAGTAAGAGCATTGACGTCACGAACAATACAACAACTCCTGTCTCACTTGAGTTTCCATGTCGGGGTATCATTGCCAATATCTGGAAGAGATTGAACAAAACTACTAGTCAAATTAATCTAAAGATAGTCGGGATCATACTTTGAGGTTAAAACTTAGCTTAAGTCAAACCTACTGGACTCATCAGGAATCTGATGATTGCTGATGAGTCCAGTCTGATTGACAGTAAACAACTCCTGTCTCACTTGAGTTTCCATGTCGGGGTATCATTGCCAATATCTGGAAGAGATTGAACAAAACTACTAGTCAAATTAATCTAAAGATAGTCGGGATCATACTTTGAGGTTAAAACTTAGCTTAAGTCAAACCTACTGGACTCATCAGGAATCTGATGATTGCTGATGAGTCCAGTAGGATTGACAGAATATCTGTGGATACAGTAGAACAACTCCTGTCTCACTTGAGTTTCCATGTCGGGGTATCATTGCCAATATCTGGAAGAGATTGAACAAAACTACTAGTCAAATTAATACAAAGATAGTCGGGATCATACTTTGAGGTTAAAACTTAGCTTAAGTCAAACCTACTGGACTCATCAGATTATGATTCCTGATGAGATGAATCATCAGATTCCTGATGAGTCCAGTAGGATTGACAGTAGGATATCTGTGGATTTTCAACTTTGGATTAAAATCAACCATTCAGATATATTGCTTAGTCCCATGAATTTAACTCAAACCAACTTTAAGCCACACGAGTATGCATTTTCAACTTTGGATTAAAATCAACCATTCAGATATATTGCTTAGTCCCATCAATTTAACTTAAACCAACTTTAAACCACGAGTATGACCCCGACTATTAATAATAATAAACAGTAGATATCAGCTATAACCAAACTTACGTCCAAAGCTTTCACTGTACAATGTGTGACTATATTTTAAATGAATAGCAGTTCATCTTCATACCAGTCTGTATTTCTGTCTAGTTCCTATTATGGACGATAGTTCAGTAACTCTTACTTGACAAACGCGAGTTCGAATGTCAACTTAATAATAGAAAGTAAAAAAAAAAAAGTACAAGTAGTCTCTAGTCCTGTTACGGAAACTTAAAGGAAATTAAATTAACAAACACAACACTGAATAAAAACATGCTTTCATTCATGAATGGAACTAGAACACAAAAGACAGCACGCTTAGGTACTACTGGTAGTACTAGTGATTCCAACGAGAAGAACATTATCCTCAGTTTATTGCTTATCTTGAGGAGTGTACCTAAAGTAGGTAATTTGAGGTTGTCATTTCATCATCTTCTTTCCAGCGCAAGTAACTATATCCCTTTAGCACTACGACCTATGGCTACATAATTATATCTACCAGACTGTACCAGTACCGATTTGATATACTGAGATACAATATAATATAATATGTATTCTAAAGCTAAAGCTTAACATAATTCTAAAACTAAAAATAAACAAATAATACAAACCTAGAAAATCCATTCGGAAAACAAAGGGTAGGTAACGTTCAAAAATAAGTAAACTGACGTGACGGTTGAAAAGTCCGATAAAAAAACACCGAAAACACGTAAAAAATAAAAACAAGGCAAAGAAAAAACGGTTTTTCAAAAATACTTCTTCCAAAATTATAAAAGAGTTGTGCTACATGCAACGTGGATGTAAAGTAGATAACGAACTTTTATCTATTGATAATAATATGAGTTAACGGGAATGCACACTTAACAAACTTCTAGAGGACAGACGGCGTATCTAAGTATATCTATCATGAACAATCAATAAAAAATAATAATTCATTGATTAACTGTCGAACAAACACGATGCCTGTGTTGTTACTTAAAGTATTCAACATGCCCAAATGATTGTCTGTAATGAAAGTGTGTAGTGTGTAGCATACAAAACACATTTCTCTGATCATGTACAATAAATAATACTCGTAATATATCTAATTATGTACATTTCGGCTTACAGGGTTGACTTGCGACGAGGCGAGGAGGCAAAATACAGGCCATATCTCAATTTACATTTGAGAGGGTTTTCTTTGAGCCTATAAGAGGGGTGTTTGAGTTAGTTTATGTGTGCTTTGTTCAGACTCTCAGGCTTAGAACAACATAGAGCATCTCTTCATGGGTACAATTTTATTTACAAAGGTATCTGAGGTTCAAATTTGGAGTATTTTAAACCAAACTGTCCCTGTTTCAGGCAAAGAAGTACAAGGCTATGTGGTGAAGAAGAACAACAACTTGAATAGGAAAGATGAATGGTTACTACTAGGCAAGCGAGATCCTCTTACACCTCAGATGTTTTACCCAGTGGAAGTTAATGTTACAATACATAAAGGTAAGTTATTGTTTAAATTGTTTATAACTACCCAGCAATCTCAGTGGTGTAGTGGTTAACGCGGTAGATTTCGGATTTGGGATCTGGAGGTTTTTGGTTCGAGTACCGAGTCCATGTTTTGAGCAAATAATTGGAAAAAGTAGGATATTTCAGCCATTTTTTGGCGGTTTTTAGACCGCCATTAGTCTATTTTGCGTTTTTTAGGATTTTAGGCCGCCAAAAATTTTCCCATCAACTCTCGCGGTCTCAAATTTGGTATCATACTTCCCCCACCATATCTAACAATTCTGGGGGGAGATCGTAGAAGCTTTACCCATCCTTAAGAGCTTTTCGCCCCTACACCTAAGCCTCGGATTCTGGGGGGAAATCGTTTACCCCATTATTGCAAGCTCAAACATCTCTATCTACTGGACTATTTGTTTATTCAAATATTGTTTTCTTTTCACAGGTGACGTCATGGCAGCTCGTTGTGTGATGAAGAACTACAGGAATCACGAAACCTATGTAGGCAGCACAGGGCAAGATGAGATGTGTAACTTCTACCTCATGTATTGGGTGGAGAATTCTTCGCCCCTGGAAACCAAGTATTGTTTCTCTGAAGGCCCCCCGAATTATTATTGGGGCATGGGAGACAACTTAAACAACATTCCCCACCCTGGCCCTGTGTCCAATCTTATTTAATTTCCCCTGACAAAACGAGTGCACACCTTATCATATATCTGAATCACACCGTTTGATTTCTATGTCAATCACACGGTTTGGCTCAAATTCCTAGTCATTGTTTGATTGGTCTTGAATTCGAAAATCAATACTATGATTGAGAACATGAGAACTCTTGGTTTAAATTGACGTTCATCATACCTAGACATAAAATAATAATAGAATAGTGAGTTTTACTGTCAAAGACAATTCCTGCCATCCAAACCGAAGATGACTGGAAGGAAGATGATTTATCAATTTCACATTCTTTAAACTCGTGCCAGTCTAAAAGTAATTTGGGGCGTGATAAATATTAGCACAATTTTATTTTTTATTAATTATTTTATACTGCAAAAGTGATATTTAAGTACACAGCATTCCGTCTGGGTGATATAATAACTTTTCAACGTACAAAACGAAATCTCCTTTATCCATTATAATGATAATGTGGTAACTTTTTTAGGTAGTTTGGTCATGTCTAATAGTAAAGCTAGTGTCTCGTCCGTGTGTTGCAAAATAGGCAGATGGTTTTACGTCCGAGGTGAAAAATATTTATTTAAAATCTATTTTCCCTTTCTTTTTCTTTTATATTTATTTATTTATTTTTGCTATTTATCTCAGATCATTTCCAATTTTGAGTGTTCTACCTAAGTATACCGTAATTGTATAAGTACATGTAAATTTTACTTTAGTATACGTAGGTACTAGGTATATTTAAAAGCAAAGAAATGGAACCCCACCCTTTCATTCAACATAGACAGTACCTAACTTCTTTTTGTTTTAACTGTGCAATACGATTTTATTGTTTCTTTTAACTATTTATTCTACATTTCTGTTATTCTTACGTAATCTCTCAGTCACTTAGTCCATCAGTATCGGCTGGATATAGTACCTACTACCATATCTTGGTTCCTAGTTCCTAAGCATAATCTATTTGGTTGTAACGACAATGTTTAAATAAAAAAATGTAAAAAGTTTATTTCTTGTAGGAGCTAATAGAAGTTAACAAGAATTTGATTTGATCATTTAATTATTTATTTTTATCCAAATTCCCTTTAGGGACGAGCTAGTGATTTTTTTTTACATGGTTTTACTTAACTTGAGATCTCTGTTTGTAATTTTGTTTGTTCTATTTTTAGTACCACTCTGTTTAATAACTACATTAATAAGACAGCTCATACACGGGTTATAATCTATTTGTAATCTAGGCCACCTGCGCTGGGCAGTTCGTCAGACCATCTATGGTCCCCTATTTCAATAGCCCGTTATTTTATTAGAGGACAACTATTTATTATTTTTGTTTGTTTGTTGTTTATAAATCCGGAAATTGACACAACATTTTTCGCCTAGCATCCCAAATTTTGCTATAATATCAATACTGGCTTCCGTGGCAGGACATTTACACAAATGGCCGGTCTTCATTTTCAGTTTTCAGATGGTGGAATTAGGGAGTTTTCAGTTCATGGTTTATTTATTTCCCTATTTAATATAATAATAGATTACAAGTTACAAGATTACAACCCATGTATGGACTGCCTTAGTGTATTCATTCTGATCTGACTATTGGCAGCTATCTCAATCATATCTCTATGATTTTACTGTACCTTCATGTCTATATTACTCTCGATAATTTCTATTTATTTAAGAAAAACTTAATACTACGTGATATTTTCAAGATTTTATTCAACTTACCTACGTTTTTTCTCTCGTGTACTTAATTTTATCTTTCCCCTGGTCTTATTTTAAGTGTCGTATAAGAATAAACTTACGTAACATTATGTCAACCAGTGACTGTTGCTACAAGAAAAATTGCAAGGTTCTCATCGTAAATGTGTTTTCTGCTTGGTCCATCTTTTTAATTTTCATTTTAGAGAACGAAAATCGTCATATAGTTTGAAAGATATAGGATAGGAGTAGGTACATACGTACTTCAACATCACTGTACCTATAACTACTGAGGTTTTCAATGTCGGGGATTTTACCCTCCTCTCGGGGATAAGCTATCTATCTCCTTACATAAATTCACCCAGCCTGAGTAGCGTGAAATGTTAACTGAAAATATGTTATCTGTTTTAAGTTCATTTATTTTACTAATATGTCACGGGGAAAAAAATCTCCATTTATTTGCAATGAGAACCTTGGAAGCAATCGCTTCTGTTGTCAATTTTGAAACTGGTGGTCAGCCAATTTCATATAAAATAAAGAGTTATAAAATAAGAAAATATTACATATTTATATTTTATTATCTTTTAAGTATTTTGAATTTCTCATATTTTATTGGAAATAAAGTCTATTGAAATTAGTTTTAAGACCAAATGCATGTTTTTTCATCCTAGGAAATTTCTGTTTTGTTATAGGTATTTTTTTTTAATCTGTATTCTTTAAGCGGATAACTTTATAATTGATTTAAAGTAGCATAGGGCGAGTCTTAGATCTGTATCTTTCCACTTATCAGAAAAGCTGCTTGTGTCATTTACTCCCTTATATTGAGAAGTCGAACCCGCGCCCTCTCGCCTACAACTAATATGTTAAGAATTGTCATTAGGACCTCTAAAATTGTCCTCACTCTGATCTGATTTTAAATTCCGGGACCCATGGACACCTAAAATGTAGGTATTTGTTTACTTGATAGGAAATATCAAACACTGCGCATGACCGCAGATCCTTGGTTTCAGAACCGGTTGTAAATTTATATCTTTCCACATTTCCAAATCGTTAACCCTTATTGAGAGATTGAGACGCGCTCAAATTTTGTCAGGTGAATGTTCAGATATGTACTTCTGACTTTACTTTTTCGCGGAAAAACCGCGATGCTGTGGGAAGCCTTAATTTTGTTTATGAGTTGAAACTAGAACAAATAGATTCAATTTAAATGGGCCACTGTAAAGTCACTTCACTCTTTCATTATGATTATGTACTATCAAGTTTTACCTATGAATGTCAGAGTGTCTAGGTGCCAATTTAACTACAATTCCTTCAGGAAGGATGTAGGAATATACTATCTGGTCACCTGGCTAGTTGAGAGAAGATGTAGTATTTTCCTGCAATATTTCTACTTGATATATACGCAGAAAGACAGGATAAGAGGAAAGCCAGCCATTCTGAGAACGAACCTTACTGTTGTTCTTCTTATTCTTCGCCTTTTCCCGAGAACGGACCTTACTGTTTAGGAAAGAAAAAACTTCAAATTGACGAGATAATCTAATTTACCAATGCCTGATAATTTCTACTGTCGTATATTTCAAATATTTCAATTCAAATAATCTATGCCTGATAAATAATCAACTCTCGTATATTTCAGATAATCTATGCCTGATAAATAATCAACTCTCGTATATTTCAGATAATCTATGCGTGGGCTCGGGACGCACCCTCGCTTATTCTACCAGAAGGTGTTGGGTTCAAAGTAGGAGGGGACACGGCCATACAGTACCTGGTACTACAGGTACACTATGCTCATGTAGAGGGCTTCCGAGATGGACATACGGATTCGAGTGGTGTGTTT
This sequence comes from Diaphorina citri, assembly GCF_000475195.1. NCBI lineage: Eukaryota > Metazoa > Arthropoda > Insecta > Hemiptera > Psyllidae > Diaphorina > Diaphorina citri. The sequence continues at coordinate 53,906 of NW_007378150.1, forward strand.
CTGCAGTATACCAGACGACCGTAAGTGAAAAATTAGTGACCAAGGTCTTGAGCGAAGTCGAACCCGTGACCTAGCACTTACAAGGCAGACGCGCTACCCTCCAAGCTAACTGGGCTGACACACCAGACGACCGTAAGTGAAAAATTAGTGACCAAGGTCTTAAGCGAAGTCGAACCCGTGACCTAGCACTTACAAGGCAGACGCGCTACCCTCCAAGCTAACTGGGCTGACAATAACACATTCCTCTTGAAAATTGAACAGCACAAATTAGTTATCAAACTTCCCTCGTCTTTGTTTCTAGCTAGTAAACAACCCCAGTAGTGTATAATGGTTAACGCGGCGGTATTCGGATCTGGAGGTTGGTGGTTCCAGTCCAAGTCAAGTCATAGAATGTATCGAGGTGTATTAAACGGGGAACGACATTTGTGACAGGCATTTAAGCGTGCTTAACACAATTAAAACTGCTTTTTTCTAACATGAGTAGACAAAACTCGAGGCTACCTTTCCACAAATTAGTTATCAAACTTCCCTCGTCTTTGTTTCTAGCTAGTAAACAACCCCAGTAGTGTATATTGGTTAACGCGACGGTATTCGGACCTGGAGGTTGGTGGTTCCAGTCCAAGTCAAGTCATAGAATGTATCGAGGTGTATTAAGCGGGGAACGACATTTGTGACAGGAATTTAAGCGTGCTTAACACAATTGAAACTGCTTTTTTCTAACATGAGTAGACAAAACTCGAGGCTACCTTTGTCTATTCTTATCACTGTGCTCCCCCTATTTTCCAGATTGACCAAAGAAGCGGGAGTGCTGCTTCTAGGCACAGGGGGCAAGATACCTGCCTTATCAGTGGAGAATATGGAAACCTCGTGTATTATGATGGAGGATAAGGAGATTCATCCCTTTGCATACCGGACTCATACCCACGCTCTGGGTAAGTACAAATAGAACACACCTTGTTTATCCAGCTGGAATAAGAGCTCTGGGTAAGATGTAACTAGAACATATGTACCTTGTTTATCCTGCTGGAATAGGACTGAAATGTCCCTTTAGCCCCACAGTCTAACGAAGGTCTCATATATTTTTATACCCAATAACTAGAACATACATAATTATGTACCTTGTTTATCCTGCTGGAATAGGACTGAAATGTCCCTTTAGCCCCACAGTCTAACGAAGGTCTCATATATTTTTATACCCAATACTGTTCACAGTGATGTAGGTATAACCTTGGGCGTTACTTATGGTCGATCTTATTACTGAGAGTTAACACAGTGTCAAGAGTTTTCTTTGACATCACCCATTTGATTTACACAGGCCAGTATTTCTTAAACTCTGGATTGACTGAGAACTCTCTGTGTTAAGATCGGGTATTAGACTCTCAGCTTAGAACAAGTTTATGTGTGCTTTGTTCAGACTCTCAGGCTTAGAACAACATAGAGCATCTCTTCATGGGTACAATTTTATTTACAAAGGTATCTGAGGTTCAAATCTCGAGTATTTTAAACCAAACTGTCCCTGTTTCAGGCAAAGAAGTACAAGGCTATGTGGTGAAGAAGAACAACAACTTGAATAGGAAAGATGAATGGTTACTACTAGGCAAGCGAGATCCTCTTACACCTCAGATGTTTTACCCAGTGGAAGTTAATGTTACAATACATAAAGGTAAGTTATTGTTTATAACTACCCAGCAATCTCAGTGGTGTTAACGCGGTAGATTTCGGATTTGGGATCTGGAGGTTTTTGGTTCGAGTACCGAGTCCATGTTTTGAGCAAATAATTGGAAAAAGTAGGATATTTCAGCCATTTTTTGGCGGTTTTTAGACCGCCATTAGTCTATTTTGCGTTTTTTAGGATTTTAGGCCGCCATTTTATAAAACATGGAATATCCAATTACCTCCCTCATAAAGCAATCCTTTTGTACAAATCTAATCGTAGATAAGTGATGAAGTTCTTTTCAGTCCCAATATGACACTTGTGACAGTACTTCAATCAAACACACTCCAAATTAAATAAAACCCAAGCGACCAAGGGTTAAGTCATGGGTAAGACAACACCACTGCTACACCACAGCGCACAGTTATATTCAAGTCTGACAATCATATGTGCATCCTTCTACCAACACATGACTGAAATGATTATATAACATCAGTTGCACAGGGCAAGATGAGATGTGTAACTTCTACCTCATGTATTGGGTGGAGAATTCTTCGCCCCTGGAAACCAAGTATTGTTTCTCTGAAGGCCCCCCGAACTATTACTGGGGCATGGGAGACAACTTAAACAACATTCCCCACCCTGGCCCTGTGTCCAATCTTATTTAATTTCCCCTGACAAAACGAGTGCACACCTTATCATATATCTGAATCACACCGTTTGATTTCTATGTCAATCACACGGTTTGGCTCAAATTCCTAGTCATTGTTTGATTGGTCTTGAATTCGAAAATCAATACTATGATTGAGAACATGAGAACTCTTGGTTTAAATTGACGTTCATCATACCTAGACATAAAATAATAATAGAATAGTGAGTTTTACTGTCAAAGACAATTCCTGCCATCCAAACCGAAGATGACTGGAAGGAAGATGATTTATCAATTTCACATTCTTTAAACTCGTGCCAGTCTAAAAGTAATTTGGGGCGTGATAAATATTAGCACAATTTTATTTTTTATTAATTATTTTATACTGCAAAAGTGATATTTAAGTACACAGCATTCCGTCTGGGTGATATAATAACTTTTCAACGTACAAAACGAAATCTCCTTTATCCATTATAATGATAATGTGGTAACTTTTTTAGGTAGTTTGGTCATGTCTAATAGTAAAGCTAGTGTCTCGTCCGTGTGTTGCAAAATAGGCAGATGGTTTTACGTCCGAGGTGAAAAATATTTATTTAAAATCTATTTTCCCTTTCTTTTTCTTTTATATTTATTTATTTATTTTTGCTATTTATCTCAGATCATTTCCAATTTTGAGTGTTCTACCTAAGTATACCGTAATTGTATAAGTACATGTAAATTTTACTTTAGTATACGTAGGTATATTTAAAAGCAAAGAAATGGTACCCCACCCTTTCATTCAACATAGACAGTACCTAACTTCTTTTTGTTTTAACTGTGCAATACGATTTTATTATTTCTTTTAACTATTTATTCTACATTTCTGTTATTCTTACGTAATCTGTCAGTCACTTAGGTCCATCAGTATCGGCTGGATATAGTACTACCATGTATTGGTTCCTAGTTCCTATGCATTATCTATTTGGTTGTAACCACGATGTTTAAATAATAATAATAAAAAAAAAAAAATGAAAAAGTTTATTTCTTGTAGGAGCTAATAGAAGTTAACAAGAATTTGATTTGATCATTTAATTATTTATTTTTATCCAAATTCCCTTTAGGGACGAGCTAGTGATTTTTTTTTACATGGTTTTACTTAACTTGAGATCTCTGTTTGTAATTTTGTTTGTTCTATTTTTAGTACCACTCTGTTTAATAACTACATTAATAAGACAGCTCATACACGGGTTATAATCTATTTGTAATCTAGGCCACCTGCGCTGGGCAGTTCGTCAGACCATCTATGGTCCCCTATTTCAATAGCCCGTTATTTTATTAGAGGACAACTATTTATTATTTTTGTTTGTTTGTTGTTTATAAATCCGGAAATTGACACAACATTTTTCGCCTAGCATCCCAAATTTTGCTATAATATCAATACTGGCTTCCGTGGCAGGACATTTACACAAATGGCCGGTCTTCATTTTCAGTTTTCAGATGGTGGAATTAGGGAGTTTTCAGTTCATGGTTTATTTATTTCCCTATTTAATATAATAATTGATTACAAGTTACAAGATTACAACCCATGTATAGACTGCCTTAGTGTATTCATTCTGATCTGACTATTGGCAGCTGGATCATTTCCAATTTTGAGTGTTCTACCTAAGTATACCGTAATATGTATAAGTACATGTAAATTTTACTTTAGTATACGTAGGTACTAGGTATATTTAAAAGCAAAGAAATGGAACCCCACCCTTTCATTCAACATAGACAGTACCTAACTTCTTTTTGTTTTAACTGTGCAATACGATTTTATTGTTTCTTTTAACTATTTATTCTACATTTCTGTTATTCTTACGTAATCTCTCAGTCACTTAGTCCATCAGTATCGGCTGGATATAGTACCTACTACCATATCTTGGTTCCTAGTTCCTAAGCATAATCTATTTGGTTGTAACGACGATGTTTAAATAAAAAATGTAAAAAGTTTATTTCTTGTAGGAGCTAATAGAAGTTAACAAGAATTTGATTTGATCATTTAATTATTTATTTTTATCCAAATTCCCTTTAGGGACGAGCTAGTGATTTTTTTTTTTCTATTTTTAGTACCACTTTGTTTAATGACTACATTAATAAGACAGTTCATACACGGGTTATAATCTATTTGTAATCTAGGCCACCTGCGCTGGGCAGTTCGTCAGACCATCTATGGTCCCCTATTTTAATAGCCCATTATTTTATTAGAGGACAACTATTTATTATTTTTGTTTGTTTGTTTGTTGTTTATAAATCCGGAAATTGACACAACATTTTTCGCCTAGCATCCCAAATTATGCTACAATATCAATACTGGCTTACGTGGCAGGACATTTACAAAAAGGCTGGTGTCCATTTTCAGTTTTCAGATGGTGGAATTAGGGAGTTTTCAGTTCATGGTTTATTTATTTCCCTATTTAATATAATAATAGATTACAAGTTACAAGATTACAACCCATGTATGGACTGCCTTAGTGTATTCATTCTGATCTGACTATTGGCAGCTATCTCAATCATATCTCTATGATTTTACTGTACCTTCATGTCTATGTTACCCTTGATAATTTCTATTTATTTAAGAAAAACTTAATACTACGTGATATTTTCAAGATTTTATTCAACTTACCTACGTTTTTTCTCTCGTGTACTTAATTTTATCTTTCCCCTGGTCTTATTTTAAGTGTCGTATAAGAATAAACTTACGTAACATTATGTCAACCAGTGGCTGTTGCTACAAGAAAAATTGCAAGGTTCTCATTGTAAATATGTTCTTGGTCTATCTTTTTAATTTTCATTTTAGAGAACGAAAATTGCCATATAGTTTGAAAGATATAGGATAGGAGTAGGTACATACGTACTTCAACATCACTGTACCTATAACTACTGAGATTTTCAATGTCAGGGATTTTACCCTCCTTTCGGGGACAAGCTATCTATCTCCTTACATAAACTCACCCAACCTGAGTAGCGTGAAATGTTAACTAAAAATATGTTATCTATTTGAAGTTCATTTATTTTACTAATATGTCACGGGGAAAAAAATCTCCATTTATTTGCAGTGAGAACCTTGGAAGCAATCGCTTCTGTTGTGTCAATTTTGAAACTGGTGGTCAGCCACTATAGTTATAGCACCTCTACTTTCTGTATAGGTACCTAGTACCACAAGATATACAAATTCGTTGAAAATCTTCCTTATGTGTAATTTTATCATGTCGTAATACCTATGTAGGTAGGCATAGGCTCATATGTTTTCATGATAGGTACCGTAATCATCGATAATTTTTAATCATCAGCCATTGTGAGAGAGCCACTAGGTTAGGTAATTCTGCAGATCTTCAGACTTCAGATAGGTAGGTCCATAAGTATATTCAGTACCTACTCTATGGGAGCCAAGAATAGGTACTCACCACTGGTTGCTAAAAACCTATTAGTACTTATGACGATTTGACGAGGCTGAGTGCACCACGAGATCTAAGCGCAAAGCCGAAAAAACTTTGACGCTGTCGAAAATCGAACCCGGTCCTTGTGCGTGCAAGGCTAGTATGATGACCACTAGGCCACATAAGTGGAATGTTTTTTTCCCTGACCACTAAGGTCCTTAGGGGGAAGAGGATGGGGTGGAAAAATAAAGGAGATGAAGAATAAGAAGGAGAAGCAATTATAAAAGTTCTACTATGTCTAGAAAAAGTAAGAAAGCACTTTTGTGCCTGTAAAAAATAGTTGAACATTTATCTTACCATGAAATTTATTTTCTTTTGTGGTGAAATGTGGAAACCGACCTTTTTAAACAACATGTTTCGAAATTGAATTTTACACAAGTGGAATGTTTTTTCCCTGACCACTAAGGTCCTTAGGGGGCAGAGGATGGGGTGGAAAAAAGGAGATGAAGAATAAGAAGGAGAAGCAATTATTCAAGTTCTACTATGTCTAGAAAAAGTAAGAAAGCACTTTTGTGCCTGTAAAAAATAGTGAAACATTTATCTTACCATGAAATTTATTTTCTTTTGTGGTGAAATGTGGAAACCGACCTTTTTAAACAACATGTTTCGAAATTGAATTTTGATGAATTGTTACATCTGCGTCAATTAAATCCTGTTTTCCTAATTCTAATCCTTGTTATTTTCTTTGGTTTCAGCCTGAACTGTACGTTTGCACGCCAGTTAAGGAAGAATAGGTAATTATGCAGAAGTAATTATTCAACCTAACCCTTTAATACTAATCACTGCTCTAATTGTGAAAACTCCTTTTTGTGTTTAACCTAACCCTATAATAACACTGGTCACTGCTTGTTTACGCCAGTTCCTTTGGTAGCAATATTCCACGGATGTGACTTCTGCACAAGTACCAAAGAATATCTAGAAGAATTTCATGTTGAAAAATTAATTTCCTAAAACCCTGGCATCTCAAAAACTAAACTACCTTGCACTAGTGTTTGAAATAACACAACAGTAATTTGTCCAAAAGTGGTACTGTTACACCACAGTATTTAATCTTTAGCTGTGTCCACACATAATTGACAGCCATTGTTCAATGTTGATCAACTGTCAATCAATGTGGATCAATTTTGTTCAATGGCAAAAGTGGTACTGTTACACCACAGTATTTAAATCTTTAGCTGTGTCCACACATAATTGACAGCCATTGTTCAATGTTGATCAACTGTCAATCAATGTGGATCAATTTTGTTCAATGGCTGTTGTCTATGTGACAACAGCCTTAGATTACAGTCTGAAGTTATTTGTGCTTTGAGAATTTTGTGTGATCTGAGAGACCTGCTATCTTATCAGGAAAATTAAATAAAATAAAATGTTATCATGGGATTTCCCATTGATTAAAAAAAAAATAAATAAAAAAATAATACAGTTTATAGCACCTCTACTCCCTGTATAGATGTATAGGTACCTAGTACCACAAGATATACAAATTCGTTGAAAATCTTCCTTATGTGTAATTTTATCATGTCGTAATATCAATATAGGTAGGCATAGGCTCATATGTTTTCATGATAGCTACCGTAATCATCGATAATTTTTAATCATCAGCCATTGTGAGAGAGCCACTAGGTTAGGTAATTCTGCAGATCTTCAGACTTCAGATAGGTAGGTCCATAAGTATATTCAGTACCTACTCTATGGGAGCCAAGAATGGGTACTCACCACTGGTTGCTAAAAACCTATTAGTACTTATGACGATATGACGAGGCTGAGTGCACCGCGAGATCTAAGCGCAAAGCCGAAAAAACTTTGACGCTGTCGAAAATCGAACCCGGTCCTTGTGCGTGCAAGGCTAGTATGATGACCACTAGGCTACACAAGTGGAATGTTTTTTCCCTGACCACTAAGCTCCTTAGGGGGAAGAGGATGGGGTGGAAAAATAAAGGAGATGAAGAATAAGAAGGAGAAGCAATTATAAAAGTTCTACTATGTCTAGAAAAAGTAAGAAAGCACTTTGGTGCCTGTAAAAAATAGTTGAACATTTATCTTACCATGAAATTTATTTTCTTTTGTGGTTAAATGTGGAAACCGACCTTTTTAAACAACATGTTTCGAAATTGAATTTTGATGAATTGTTACATCTGCGTCATGCGTCAATTAAATCCTGTTTTCCTAATTCTAATCCTTGTTATTTTCTTTGGTTTCAGCCTGAACTGTACGTTTGCACGCCAGTTAAGATTGATCCAACCAACCCGTATTACATAAGTAAGTAAAAAGCATATTGCGTTTTTATTTACTTTCCTTATCCTGTATCCTATAACAAGGAAAGTAACGTAACCAGCTGTTTTTTTTATTATTATTATTATTATTTTACTGATTAAATCTGACTGACAAGTTCTTTTGTCCAGCAGTAACCAAGTAAGCTCTACTTATGGTCAAATTTATCACTTTATTCTTGATGAAGTACAGTTTTATGCCTCCTTGGGATTTGAACCAGCATCATTACCCTCCCACTTACCAGGTGAACGTCTATTACACCACTATAGTTCTGAAGAAAGTTTATTCATTATTAACGTAGATGTTGTAAAGGTCAAAAGAACAATAGGTGTTGTAAAGGTCGAAAGACAATTCTATTACACGAAACGCAGTTATGCAACGTCAGGAACTTACATTGTAGCTACACAAGATACTCGAGTCGCTCAAGTTTCAAGAGGACATCGTTATAAAGACAATAAACTATGCTCGTGCCTTGGGTTGTATGTAAATTGTAGGTAGGTTCTTAGCCTAGAAAAAATGATGGGTAGGTATACCAGAATAAGTAATATGACTTCAAGTTACCTTAGAGAGAAATGGCTTTAATTTAAGAGCTATTGCATGATGAATATTTTCTTTGCTTTCAGTTGGATTCGAACCCAATGCTACCATGCATGTAGTCCACCACATTATACTGTACGGATGTACTGAACCTGGAGCAGCTCTGCCTGTGTGGTAAGTAAAGTACCTACAGGCTTACTAATAGCTGTACCTATAAACAAAGTTTTTTTTTTTTTTTAAGGACTGATTGATACAGGGAACTTTTACAACGGAGGTTTTATTGTCCCAAAATCGGAGAAAAAAGGAATACAGGATAGGAAGAAGCGAGCCGTTCTGGGAACGACCCTTATCTGTTAAAGATAAAGTTCACCCAGGGTGGAAATTGAATCCGCGGCCTAACGCTCACAAGGCAGGTGCGCTACCTTCATAAATAAACCAGCTGTTAGATCAATAAAGAAGTTTTTACTTTTTCACTCATCTGGACCCCAGTGGGTATTTTACACAGGTGTTTTCAGTTTACAATACCTACATAGGTAATGTTGTCTTCACATCAATACAGTACACAGCTAGTCCATTCCAATGCGTCCTATACCTACCTACATACAACAAGCAATAAGTAGGTACACATTACGGCATTCCTATTTCTAAATACGACTAATCGTTCTATCACTCCTATGAGTAGGTACATTTTATATCCTACATCCTACCAGGCTAATATTTTGCAAATGTATGATTCTAGTTTGTGATTATATGATGCTCATCTTGTGTAAAAATTGATAGGGAAAGATAACAAGGACTTGAGTTTAAAGTTTGACATTTATTTAAAGGGCTTCTTACATCCCAAAATACCTACTCCATAATTTTATAACCTACCTCAGTGGTCCAGTGGTTAGCGCAGTGGACTCTAGATTTGGAGGTTGGTGATTCGAGTCTAAGTCAAGTCATAAAAATTTGCTTAGTTTATTAAGCGGGGAACGACATTTTTGACACGACTTTTATAATTTTATATTAAAGCAAATTGAAAGAAAATTTCACCAAATTTACAAAACAGCTTTTTTGGTTGAGATATACAATGATTTAATGATTTTGTTCCTGTTCCAGGAACTGTGGAGAGATGGCGGGAGATGACAGGGATAATCCAGAGTTCAAACCGTACAGTCCATGTGCAGCAGGATCTCAGGTAAAGTGGCCCAATTATCACAATCTACATAGTACACACATATTAGTATAATGGTCACGTGGAAATAAACTCTTATAAGGACTACGACTAAAAGGTAGGACGACGTGTTCAAAAGGCCTGTCTTTTTTTTTCAGTGATAGGCGGAACTGTAACAAAGAAGGTATTATCGTCCTAAAATCGAGGACAGAAAGACAAAAATCGAGGACATTCCGAGAACAAACCTAACTTTCTTCTTCTTATTCTTCGCTTTTTCCCGAGAACGAACCTTACTGTTTAGGAAAGAAAAAACTTTCAATTTATGAGACAATCTAATTTCCCAATGCCTAATAATTTCTACTGTCGTATATTTCAAATATTTCAATTCAAATAATCTATGCCTGATAAATAATCAACTCTCGTATATTTCAGATAATCTGTAAATATGTTTTCTTCTTGGTCTATCTTTTTAATTTTCATTTTAGAGAACGAAAATTGTCATATAGTTTGAAAGATATAGGATAGGAGTAGGTACATACGTACTTCAACCTACCTCCCTCCCTCGGTGGTGTAGTGGTCACCTACCTCGGTGGTGTAGTGGTCAAGGCGCTCGCCTGGTAAACAGGAGGGCGTGGGTTCAATCCCAGCCGAGGTATGGAATACCTACCTCGGTGGTGTAGTGGTCAAGGCGCTCGCCTGGTAAACAGGAGGGCGTGGGTTCAATCCCAGCCGAGGTATGGAATACCTACCTCGGTGGTGTAGTGGTCAAGGCGCTACCTACCTCGGTGGTGTAGTGGTCAAGGCGCTACCTACCTCGGTGGTGTAGTGGTCAAGGCGCTACCTACCTCGGTGGTGTAGTGGTCAAGGCGCTACCTACCTCGGTGGTGTAGTGGTCAAGGCGCTACCTACCTCGGTGGTGTAGTGGTCAAGGCGCTACCTACCTCGGTGGTGTAGTGGTCAAGGCGCTACCTACCTCGGTGGTGTAGTGGTCAAGGCGCTACCTACCTCGGTGGTGTAGTGGTCAAGGCGCTACCTACCTCGGTGGTGTAGTGGTCAAGGCGCTACCTACCTCGGTGGTGTAGTGGTCAAGGCGCTCGCCTGGTAAACAGGAGGGCGTGGGTTCAATCCCAGCCGAGGTATGGAATACCTACCTCGGTGGTGTAGTGGTCAAGGCGCTACCTACCTCGGTGGTGTAGTGGTCAAGGCGCTACCTACCTCGGTGGTGTAGTGGTCAAGGCGCTACCTACCTCGGTGGTGTAGTGGTCAAGGCGCTACCTACCTCGGTGGTGTAGTGGTCAAGGCGCTACCTACCTCGGTGGTGTAGTGGTCAAGGCGCTACCTACCTCGGTGGTGTAGTGGTCAAGGCGCTACCTACCTCGGTGGTGTAGTGGTCAAGGCGCTACCTACCTCGGTGGTGTAGTGGTCAAGGCGCTACCTACCTCGGTGGTGTAGTGGTCAAGGCGCTACCTACCTCGGTGGTGTAGTGGTCAAGGCGCTCGCCTGGTAAACAGGAGGGCGTGGGTTCAATCCCAGCCGAGGTATGGAATACCTACCTCGGTGGTGTAGTGGTCAAGGCGCTACCTACCTCGGTGGTGTAGTGGTCAAGGCGCTACCTACCTCGGTGGTGTAGTGGTCAAGGCGCTACCTACCTCGGTGGTGTAGTGGTCAAGGCGCTACCTACCTCGGTGGTGTAGTGGTCAAGGCGCTACCTACCTCGGTGGTGTAGTGGTCAAGGCGCTACCTACCTCGGTGGTGTAGTGGTCAAGGCGCTACCTACCTCGGTGGTGTAGTGGTCAAGGCGCTACCTACCTCGGTGGTGTAGTGGTCAAGGCGCTACCTACCTCGGTGGTGTAGTGGTCAAGGCGCTACCTACCTGAGGATAAAATTCCATACCTCGGCTGGGATTGAACTCACGCCCTCCTGTTTACCAGGCGAGCGCCTTGACCACTACACTAAAATTCCATACCTCGGCTGGGATTGAACCCACGCCCTCCTGTTTACCAGGCGAGCGCCTTGACCACTACACCACCAGGTATTAACTGAAAATTCTCTGTGTTAAGATCGGGTATTAGACTCTCAGGCTTAGAACAAGATAGAGCATCGCTTCATGGGTACAATTTTATTTACAAAGGTATCTGAGGTTCAAATTTGGAGTATTTTAAACCAAACTGTCCCTGTTTCAGGCAAAGAAGTACAAGGCTATGTGGTGAAGAAGAACAACAACTTGAATAGGAAAGATTGCTATGCGCATTTACATGTCATAGCTACTCATTTTCCTCACAAGGCTGAGTGGGCCCCGCAACAGCCAGTCACGGGATCAATCATTTGCATGATACAAATTTCTTGACCCCGCCGGGAATCGAACCCGGGTCTCCTGCGTGCAAGGCGAATGCAGTGACCACTACGCCATGGGAGCTGACTCTGCTCAAAGTATTTAAGTAGGTAATACATTGAAATTCAGCTCTCCAACAATGGGGTAATGTTGTGAACATTTACAAATATTAGAGGGCAAAGGATTTGTGTGGCACAGAAGCAATCAGGTTGTCCGAGTTACTTTTAATTGGCAACAGCCAAAAAGCTAAGACCACCGAAATAATTTTATGTCACAGCCACATGATGCTTTTAAGTACTACAATAATGATAGAAAAACTTCAGTAGGCACCCCTCATAGATTTGTTTCTCATTCCAGGCTGTGATTTTGAACAATTGCACCAGCTAGCTGGAGTGTTTAGAACAGGGATCAACAACCTGTCCATGGCAAGCCACTGGTAGCTCACAGTTCGGGAACAGTTGCAAACACTGAGAGCAACTCTTGTGGGGGAAACCAAAAATTTACATTGTTACATCATATGTTTGATTCCCAGTAAAAGGTAGCTTGCCAAGGGTCTCCTAGTGGTCTGAGTAGCTTGCAACCCATGAAAGGTTGGTGACCCCTGGTTTAGAATACACATGGTAGAATTGGTGTCACAGGGCAGAAACACATAAAACAAAGAGTTAATGTACCTACATATGTGAGAGTGTATGAATAGGAAACTATTTACCTAAACTTGAACTTGTGCTAGCTCGCACGAATGTTCATAACCATAGCCTGCTGAAGGTACCTACATACCTATGTGGAGTGTATGAATAGGAAACTATTTACCTAAACTTGAACTTGAGCTAGCTCGCACGAATGTTCATAACCATAGCCTGCTGAAGTGCTAACAGCTAACATTGAAATGAAGTACAAACCAAACAATAGAAACTAACAAAAGAAATCATAAGAACTTACATGATATGTCAGATTGCAGTGAAAGCTGGAACTCAAAATGAGATCAAGTAACCAAATTGAATTTAGTGACAGAAGAAAGTTCAACACATGGGAAAACTCAGCTTTTATAGCAACTTTTCAACTTTTTGGCACTTTTCCACTTTTGGCAGGAATCCATTTTTGAAACTTTTCAATTTTTTAAATTTTGCCGCCTAAACTTTTCAAGCCGTATTTAAAGCCCTATTCACACGATCCCTAAACTTCAGCCAATCAGATTTCGCCTTTTGATTTTGAAAGACATGCGCAGAAGTTGAAAAAAAGCGTCAAAATTTTCCTGATAAGGGAAAAATGGAAGATAAGTTGGAAAAGCCAGAAGATAAAAAGTAAAATTCATCTTTCAGCTTTTCAGCAGTACCTAATTCAGTAAATTCAGCCATCAGTATTCATTTTTGGTATCCCATGAACGCAAGTGGGAGTTGTTAAAGTGTCAAGTGGTGTTTGTTCTCTGATATCCCATATGTTGGAGTTTAAGGGATGTTATCTCTTGATTTTCTCAGTGTTTTCCACTGTGCAATGTATGAAAGTGGATAGATATGAAATATCCATGCCAAATGTCAGGCCCAACAGGGTAAGTAACAGATATTTTCTTCCTAATGATGACTGCGTCAAGAGAGAGTATAAATGTAAGGGACCTTTACATAATGATCAACAATCCAACAGGTTAGATCTCCGTCAGGTGATTGGACCCTTCACAATTTTCCTGAATATTTAACTTTAAATAAGAATAGATAATTATGCAGAAGTAATTATTTAACCTAACCCTATAATAAGTTAATAACACTAATCACTGCTCTAATTGTGAAAACTCCTTTTGTTGTTTAACCTAACCCTACAATAACACTGGTCACTGCTTGTTTGTGCCAGTTCCTTTGGTAGCAATATTCCACGGACATGACTTCTGCACAAGTACCGAAGAATAGCTAGAAGAATTTCATGTTGAAAAATTAATTTCCTAAAACCCTGGCATCTCAGAAACTAAACTACCTTGCACTAGAGTTTGAAATAACACAACAGTAATTTGTCCAAAGGTACTGTTACACCACAGTATTTAATCTTTAGCTGTGTCCACACATAGTTGACAGCCATTGATCAATGTTGATCAACTGTCAATCAATGTGGATCAATTTTGTTCAATGGCTGTTGTCTATGTGATGTGTACAAAGCTTTAGATTACAGTCTGAAGTTATTTGTGCTTTGAGAATTTTGTGTGATGTGAGAGACCTGCTATCTTATCAGGGAAATTAAATAAAATAAAATGTTATCATGGGATTTCCCATTGATTCAGTACTGTAGGAACTTATATTGAACAATCACTAGATGGCTTTGGGGAAAAAATCCTTTCCTTCCTCCAATGGCCAGTGTTTACGTGATAGCCCCAAACCTCCCCAAAACCTCTACAATACCTTTCTAAGCTCAAAGCCCCCACGGTACAAACACCGGCGAACTAAAAGTAATAACGGAAAGAAAAAGTTTTCCCCGAATGTTGTTATTAAAGAAGATGGAGAGGAAGAAGAAGAAGCAGGAGGAGGAGGAGGAGGAAGAGGAGGAGAAGAAGAAGGATCAGGAGGAGGAGGAGGAAGAGGAAGAGGAGGAGGAAGAGAAGGAGAAGAAGAAGGATCAGGAGGAGGAGGAGGAAGAGGAGGAGGAAGAGAAGAAGAAGAAGAAGAAGAAGAAGAAGAAGAAGAAGAAGGATCAAGCGAAGAAGAAGGAAGACGAAGAAGAAGAAGAAGAAGAAAAGAATTTACATCTACATAATATGAACTTTTGGGGAAGGTTTTTAGGTCCTGGTACAAGCTGACACTGAAAAGAATTTACATCTACATAATATGAACTTTTGGGGAAGGTTTTTAGGTCCTGGTACAAGCTGACACTAGAATTCGTAAAGACATAAATTATTTCTAGTGCCCTGTTACTGTGTTACTTATGTATTAGCCTTATCCCGTAATCCAAGAGAGGAGTCTACTGGATAGGAGAAAGCCAGCCGTTCCGAGAACGAACCTTATCTGCTTAGTATACCTTATTATAAGTAGGTACCTTAGTATAAAGGAAGGAAGGAATTTTAGTTGTGTTAAACATAAATGCTTGTCACAAATGTCGTTCCCCACTTAATATACTACGCTAAATTTTATGACATGACTTAGGTTACCTATAATACATACAAGTATGTAGATATATAGGTACCTATTTAAACAAAATAACAAAGTAAATAAGTAAAAATGATCACACAAATTATAGACACACAACATTTGTTATTGTGCAGCATTAAGCAGAAAAGAACCATCCATAAGGGGATTCCCTTATGGGTAGTTCTTTTTTGCTCAATGCTGTCCAATTAAGTATGTTATGATACACATCTAAGTAGCTATAAGTTAGGTATATTTTGTAGGCATCATTCCCACTACTTAGGTATATTTTGTAGACATCATTCCCACTACTTGAACAGGAATTCTTGTGTCTCTCCTCAGATATCTTAGAAAATAATACAGGGTGGACACATAGACATGCTATGGTAATGGTAGGAAAACCATAGCGACTGTATGAATTGACAAAAAAAAGTGACATTCACAAATTGACAAAAAAAAAAGTTTCAATTATTTTTGCCCCCCTAAGCATACTAGGAGGTTGTTTTAAAAGACAAAGAGTCTCTGAGCATGCTCAAAGATCAACAATCATCTGAACCTGTAAGTAGGTCCAATGTTTACTTTTGAATTTATTTTATCAATTATTATTTTTTTAACAACATTATAATTGTACACGCCATAAAAAAGGGTGAAAATGTAATTTTACTGTTGTGCAGTGCAGTGAACTCCTAGGGTAAGTATACATGTGGTGTTAGAATAAGTGAATAAGTCAAATCTTTTGATTTGAAACCCCAACTGTTCTTCTTAATGGTCTTCTTTTGAGGGGGAATATCTTTTCCCAGATTGTTTTTTCCAGGTTCTTGGAAAAAAAAAGTTCCCCCCTCACCAAGAGAAGCTATACATATCTACATAATCTAGAGCTAGTTGGGTATTTAGTTAGGTACTTACCTACTGTTGAACATTGATCCTATATTAAAAATAAGGTAATTAATTAATTACCTACCTACTTTGTACAGCTGTAGTTTCCCTCCCATTGAGAGAAACTGTATGGTATGCTCCTATAGAGATATGTGTATACCAACCATTTAATACAAAAGTATTTATTGTCCTCCCCAATCTCAAGAAAAGAAAGGAAACCCAAGTATATGTAGGTACTTATTTACCTATACTTAATGCCTAATGAAAAATATTTTTACAAAGACTTTCTACCTTGTGGGTCAATCTATTTTCTTTTGGATTTGGATTTATTTTCTTTTGGTCTAATTTATTTACTGGGTCAGATGATTGTAGGTAATTCTAAATTAAATTTATCCATTGCTTACTTAATAAAACTGAGTGATATCATTGTCCTTATAAAAACTGATTTACTGACTTTATAAAATCAGTAGGTACCTACCTAGATTTTTTGGCCTGATTATAAGTCAGTTTAGCAATAAACTCTTTGAAGAAGAAATAATTATGTGCCATGTGTCTACTTTTTGGCACCTCCACCTACCTACCCATCCTATCTACATAAGAGTATCTCTGCTCTGCTTTTCAACACATTGAATGATCCTAATTTTCTTCTCTTTCATCATTTTCTCTACCTTTTCCCACGTCTATTTGCGGTCGGCATAATGATCTAAATTTTACAAGACGTCAAATCAAAACAAAAACGTCATACCAAGTTTTTCCCATTCAAGTGTACGGTCGATATATTTACCTCCTCTTCCTCCCCTAAAATACCTCCCTTGCTCCCTGTTCTCCCCTCTTTTGTGTCTTTCAGTTTCCCTTTTCATCGCTCCTTCTTCCCCTCTTTTGTTTATTTGAGTTTCCCTTTTCATCTCCTTTTTTCTCCCCCCCCCCTATTCTACTTTGAATTTTCCATTCATGTCTCCTTCCCTCGATATTTCCACCCCCGCCGCATATCTTTCTGCTCTTGTAAAAACTGTTGCTTTGCGCTTTTACGTCATTGTATCTTGCATCCTTTCGACTTCGAGAGCAATTTTAGAACCATATGGTAGGAAAACGCGTAGGTTGTTTTTCACCTTTTATTTATTTTTGGAGACATGGGTATATTAAATAGGTTGAGTTTGTTCATTTATTTGAATTTTTCGCAATATGACTGCTATTCGTACAATTTTTATTGCACATGAAACACAAAATTTTTCAGAACATTGCCAATGGCTGATGGAATACTCTATGTCTATGTAAACAATGAAATGCTCTCGTCAGCAGTCTATTCGTATTTAGCTATTAACTATAAGTACCACCTATTTGTTGTCAATCAGTCGCTTGAAATTAAGACCCGCCCTGCAGAATGTGGTCGTTAAAATCAAATTAGTAGATATCTAACTACAGTTTATAGCACCTCTACCAGAACCATATGGTAGCAAAACGCGTAGGTTGTTTTCCACCTTTTATTTATTTTTGGAGACATGGGTTACATGGGTATATTAAATAGTTTGAGTTTGTTCATTTATTTGAATTTTTCGCAATATGACTGCTATTCGTACAATTTTTATTGCACATGAAACACAGAATTTTTCAGAACATTGCTAATGGCTGATGGAATACTCTTATGTCTATGTAAACAATGAAATGTTCTCGTCAGTAGTCTAGTCGTATTTAGCTATTAACTATACCACCTATTTGTTGTCAATCAAGACATAGTCGCTTGAAATTAAGACCCGCCCTGCAGAATGTGGTCGTTAAAATCAAATTAGTAGATATCTAACTACAGTTTATAGCACCTCTACGAGGTAAGTTATTCTTTAAATTGTTTATAACTACCCAGCTATCTCAGTGGTGTAGTGGTTAACGTGGTAGATTTCGGATTTGGGATCTGGAGGTTTTTGGTTCGATTCCCGAGTCCATGTTTGGAGCAAATAACTGAAAAAAGTACAGGATATTTCAGCCATTTTTTGGCGGTTTTTAGGCCGCCATTAGTCTATTTTGTGTTTTTTAGGATTTTGGGCCGCCAAAAGTTTTCCCATCAAATCTCGAGGTCTCAAATTTGGTATCACACTTCCCCCACCATATCTAACCATATAGGGGGAGATTCGTAGAAGCTTTACCCACCCTAAGGGCTTTTTGCCACTACACCTAAGCCTCGGATTCTAGGGGGAAATCATTTACCCCATTATTGCAAGCTCAAACATCTCTATCTACTGGACTATTTGTTTATTCAAATATTGTTTTCTTTTCACAGGTGACGTCATGGCAGCTCGTTGTGTGATGAAGAACTACAGGAATCACGAAACCTATGTAGGCAGCACAGGGCAAGTAGGCCGCCAAAAATTTTCCCATCAACTCTCGCGGTCTCAAATTTGGTATCATACTTCCCCCACCATATCTAACAATTCTGGGGGGAGATCGTAGAAGCTTTACCCATCCTTAAGAGCTTTTCGCCCCTACACCTAAGCCTCGGATTCTGGGGGGAAATCGTTTACCCCATTATTGCAAGCTCAAACATCTCTATCTACTGGACTATTTGTTTATTTAAATATTTCTTTTCACAGGTGACGTCATGGCAGCTCGTTGTGTGATGAAGAACTACAGGAATCACGAAACCTATGTAGGCAGCACAGGGCAAGGGTGCCTGTAAAAAATAGTTGAACATTTATCTTACCATGAAATTTATTTTCTTTTGTGGTTAAATGTGGAAACCGACCTTTTTAAACAACATGTTTCGAAATTGAATTTTGATGAATTGTTACATCTGCGTCATGCGTCAATTAAATCCTGTTTTCCTAATTCTAATCCTTGTTATTTTCTTTGGTTTCAGCCTGAACTGTACGTTTGCACGCCAGTTAAGATTGATCCAACCAACCCGTATTACATAAGTAAGTAAAAAGCATATTGCGTTTTTATTTACTTTCCTTATCCTGTATCCTATAACAAGGAAAGTAACGTAACCAGCTGTTTTTTTTTATTATTATTTTACTGATTAAATCTGACTGACAAGTTCTTTTGTCCAGCAGTAACCAAGTAAGCTCTACTTATGGTCAAATTTATCACTTTATTCTTGATGAAGTACAGTTTTATGCCTCCTTGGGATTTGAACCAGCATCATTACCCTCCCACTTACCAGGTGAACGTCTATTACACCACTATAGTTCTGAAGAAAGTTTATTCATTATTAACGTAGATGTTGTAAAGGTCAAAAGAACAATAGGTGTTGTAAAGGTCGAAAGACAATTCTATTACACGAAACGCAGTTATGCAACGTCAGGAACTTACATTGTAGCTACACAAGATACTAAAGAAGGTTTATTCATTATTAACGTAGATGTTGTAAAAGGTCAAAAGAACAAAAGGTGTTGTAAAGGTCGAAAGACAATTCTATTACACGAAACGCAGTTATGCAACGTCAGGAACTTACATTGTAGTTACACAAGATACTCGGTGTAGGTGAACCGAGGGGGGTTGATGGTCTCTAGCCAAGATTATTTGCCACGTCCCCAAACGCAGTTAACCATCATGAGGCCCTGTGCTTTTCCTTTGAAGCATCATATGAAGAAGGAGAAACACCACAGGGGCCGGTATTTCCTGTCAGTCTTTTCCAGTAATGATGGGACTATTCTGTCCTAAGCCTTATTCCTCAAACGGCTCTGAATTCCCTACTTCTCCCACTTGGTACTCCACCTGGAGGACAAACGTCGCATCAAAATCCCTAAATTATTGTGTGCCTATTATTAATTACGATTATCATTGACCATAAAGTAACGACTATGTCCATGCTCATTTCAGAGGAAGGCGAGGGAGCATGGAAAGGTCCCGCTCTGGACTCACAAGCGGTACAACAGGCCGTCGTTCTCAGTTGTCGCATCAAAATCCCTAAATTATTGTGTGCCTATTATTAATTACGATTATCATTGACCATAAAGTAACGACTACGTCCATGCTCATTTCAGAGGAAGGCGAGGGAGCATGGAAAGGTCCCGCTCTGGACTCACAAGCGGTACAACAGGCCGTCGTTCTCAGTGCGCGAGAAATTGAGAAGATCAACAGCCAGGTGTCCAACGGACCAAGTTTACCTGTAGACAGTCCATCATATAGACATCAGCAGTCTATAAGAACCTCCATGCAAGCTGCTGAGATGGCCAAGAGTGGCGTTCTGAGTGAAACCGTCACCAAACATGTCACCAAGTAAGTTCATGAGATATATTTTTTAGACACATTAGTTTTGTATCCTTCCAGCAGCCTAGTTAGGTAGCGCGTCTGCTTTTGAAGTGTTATGGGTTGGATTACCGCCCGGGCGAACTTTGAACAAATAAGTTTCGTTTTCAGAACGGCTGGGTTTCTTCTATCTTGTCCCCCTTCTCTCCACTAAACATGTCACCAAGTAAGTTTATGAGATATATTTTTTTAGACACATTAGTTTTGTATCCTTCCAGCGGCCTAGTTAGGTAGGGCGTCTGCTTTTGAAGTGCTATGGGTTGGATTACCGCCCGGGCGAACTTTGAACAAATAAGTTTCGTTTCGTTTTCAGAACGGCTGGTTTTCTTCTATCTTGTCCCCCTTCTCTCTTCGATTTCGCAACGATTAGAACTTCGTTGTTACAGTTCTCCCAATCAAGCTTCTTCAAGAAAGTTTTGTATCCGCGGGCTTTGTCCCTTATGGTTTTTGGCTCCTTAAAAAGTGGCCGGTGGCGTAAATGGACGTTTTGTAAGGCGGATACAGGTTCAAAACCAGCTGAGGAGTGGCATTTTATCCTCATTTATTTTAGAACTTAACCATATATTAATGGAGGTCTAGGGCAACTTTCCACTTCAGAGAATGTTATTATGTAACATTTTGAATCATAATATTCAGTTGCTATAAACAATCTATGTCTTTATTTCCTTCGTAGGAATGCGCCTGTCAAAGGTTCAATTGGTAAAGGTCCCGCCTTCAAATCCTGTGACGTAAATGTGTTTTCTGCTTGGTCCATCTTTTTAATTTTCATTTTAGAGAACGAAAATCGTCATATAGTTTGAAAGATATAGGATAGGAGTAGGTACATACGTACTTCAACATCACTGTACCTATAACTACTGAGGTTTTCAATGTCGGGGATTTTACCCTCCTCTCGGGGATAAGCTATCTATCTCCTTACATAAATTCACCCAGCCTGAGTAGCGTGAAATGTTAACTGAAAATATGTTATCTGTTTTAAGTTCATTTATTTTACTAATATGTCACGGGGAAAAAAATCTCCATTTATTTGCAATGAGAACCTTGGAAGCAATCGCTTCTGTTGTCAATTTTGAAACTGGTGGTCAGCCAATTTCATATGAAATAAAGAGTTATAAAATAAGAAAATATTACATATTTATATTTTATTATCTTTTAAGTATTTTGAATTTCTCATATCAAAACCAGCTGAGGAGTGGCATTTTATCCTCATTTATTTTAGAACTTAACCACCTAATAATGGAGGTCTAGGGCAACTTTCCACTTCAGAGAATGTTATTATGTAACATTTTGAATCATAATATTCAGTTTCTATAAACAATCTGTGTCTTTATTTCCTTCGTAGGAATGCGCCTGTCAAAGGTTCAATTGGTAAAGGTCCCGCCTTCAAATCCTGTGATGATGGAACTGATGCTATTGTGTGTCAAACCTCTCCCTATCGCACTTACGACGGCCTTTGCAACAATCTGCAACACAAATCCTGGGGTGCTGGCATGAAGGCTTTCAAACGAGACCTGGCCCCTGACTATGCTGATGGTAACGTAGCTTCTTTTCGCTATACAATACTTATCTACGTTATAAAACCAAGAAACACTTGGATGTTTGAAGTTTTCCTTTAAATTACTAATAGTCAATCTCAAGCATTAGATAACACCACCACCAACCACAGTTTTCTTGCGGTATCATGAACAATTTTATGGAGAAAGAAGGGTTTGTATTACCGATCACAATTGCAGAAATATACGCCATAGCAACTATTATACGAGTAATACATGTTCAATGTTTTTAAAGGTTTTTCTTCTACATTATTACGGGATAACACTCTGTAACTTTTGCGAAGCTTTTTTTTTTTGAATGGGGAGAAGCTAGCCTCTGACTAATCTAGTTGAATACCTAGTTCCCCTTTTTTATGGCAACTAAACTTCAACTTACTATATTCTTCTCTTTAACTTTAACTATATTTTTCTCTCCAGGTATCAGTGCACCCCGAGCCAGTTCGGATGGTACTCCATTACCATCAGCCAGGGAAGTGAGTGTAACAGTACACAGACCTGTGTATAGAGACGATCCCAAGTTTACTGTTATGCTGGCAGTCTGGGGGCAGTTCATGGATCATGATGTCACTGCTACTGCCTTGACTAAAGGTAAGTACAGTCGTCCATGGATTATTTATGTAGGTATCCTTTCAGAAAATTTTGGCCGTGATGATGGTGTCTTCAATGGAAGACTTTCTTCTTAACCCAAGATATGATCCAGAACTTGCGGTACCTACCAAGAGGTACCTACTTACCTATTTCATTTAATTTTTGTTAATTGCTGCTGCTATTTTTCCATATTTCTTTGTACTTCATTGTTCTAAATATAAACACTGTGGTGCAGTATTAAACTGTTGAGATAAAGGGACTGCATGTCCTAATTCGACAGTCTAAATAAATCACTCTACTATATTTCAGGTAACAATGGGAGTACCATCACTTGCTGTGGTGTACAAAAAGACCAACAACATCCTGCCTGCTATCCCGTGGAACTTAAATCAGGGGATGATTATTATCACAAGTACAACATGACATGAAGGGTCTTTTCAGTCCCAATGTGACACTTGTGACAGCTGACAGCATTTCAATCAAACGCACTCCAAATTAAATAAAACCCAAGCGACCAAGGGTTAAGTAAGACAACACCACTGCTACACCACACAGCGCACAGTTATATTCAAGTCTGACAATCATATGTGCATCCTTCTACCAACACATGACTGAAATGATTATATAACATCAGTTCCAATTCATGCAGTGTGAACTTTTGTGTTATGTTGTGTTGAACGTGCTTAAAATGTGAATAATATAGTTGAAATTTGTTTTTATTTTGTGTAATTTGTTTTTCAAGTAATCAATAAATCGGGCGTTCTTCAAAAAAAGGTAACTAAATTGTTGTAAATTGGTAATTTACGTGTGGAAAAAACTGTCAACATCCTATGGGTTCTCAAATCAAAAATTAGCATTGAAGATATCGGAAAATATACTTGTTACATAATCACTTTTGTGATTAATTTTTCCTGTCAAAACACCTTAAAATTGTCCATTTTTTCCCCAATCTTATTCACGAAAATGTTCCCAGATTAAGGTCTACATATTTGGTGGTAGAAATGTTTACTTTGGTACCTACGCTAAGTGGTAAAATTTTGTATTGCCAAATTGTTTACAATTGTTGACCTTTGCCTTTGTACCTACTCTAGAAGATGTAGGGCTGAAGGGCCTTTTGACAATTACGTCTCTATTAGCATTAAACCAAACCCTAACAAGTATCCCGTAGCTAAAGACCCTCTTTTATGATTAATTTTTAAATGCGTCTTTTCTTTATCTGCTTTTAAATCGCCGGTGTATTTTTAGACCTGATTATTACCTTGTTTTTCGACACGGAAAATTTCTCGATTTTAATAATTTAGACGTTAGCTTTTAAAAAATGGGTGGTTAGGTACATGATTTTCATTATGTAAGATCGCCACGAGGTGAAAGATAGTTATTATGTAACATCTTTTATTGGTGATGGTTATGTAAATAATACTTTTTGGTAAACATTATGTAAAAATTAAGGAATGTCTCGGTATTTTCGTCTCTGCCATTTAGACGTTAGCGTTTAAAAAATGGGTGGTTAGGTACATGATTTTCATTATGTAAGATCGCCACGAGGTGAAAGATAGTTATTATGTAATATCTTTTATTGGTGATGGTTATGTAAATAATACTTTTTGGTAAACATTATGTAAAAATTAAGGAATGTCTCGGTATTTTCGTCTCTGCTTGAGAAGGTTTTTAATAAATTTATTTATGAGTCATATTTCCTAACCTGATATGGATTCACATAGTTATGTTATATCAGTTCTATCTAATCAGTTGCGACGAAACCTTAGTATTCTCCGATATCATATGGATATAGAAGGAATAGAAAGTAAAAAGTAACCAAACATAAGTTTTCTACATGGTCAGGCGATGTCAAAACATGTCAACACTAAAAACTTTTACTCCAAAATCCTCTGACTGTAACCAAACATAAGTTTTCTACATGGTCAGGCGATGTCAAAACATGTCAACACTAAAAACTTTTACTCCAAAATCCTCTGACTACTATCACGTCACGTGAGCTCGCGTGAAGTGCGGGCGGTGTGGCTATCATGAACGAAATTACCTACAATATTAAGGGAAAACTTTGAACTACATCTTTCTGACTCTCCATGAGCTCACGTGACGTGATAGTACCTACTGCTACTGTGTTCATACTTTTTAAAACACATCTTTTCTTCCAATTTTCAGATCGACTATGCCGTCCGAGAGGACCCCCCTCACGGGATCGGGAGCTCAGGGACCTCCCTACATCTTTGTCTCGAATCCCAATCGGATCTACAGGAAACAGATCCGAGAATTCCAATGTTGTGTCTGCGCCACCATCTTGTGAGTGAAATTCGTTTAAATCAGAGTCAGAGGCTTATTTTTCTACTTATCGTTTCATTACAAATTTTCATCAGTAAATGGTTTTTTTTTAGGAGGTTTGACATAGGGTACTGTAACTGCTATGGTCTTATCGTCCCGAAATCGAAGAGAGAAGGAAGACAGGATAGGAGAAAGCCAGCCGTTCCGAGAACGAACATTATCCCATCAGGATAAAATCCGCCCCGGGCGGAATTTTTTGAAATCAACCCCAATCAGATTGCTTGATCCGAAGTTAATCCAAATACGCTCACTTGTGGCCTCGGCCATCAATGATCTACTAGTGTGGTTGCTTGTCCAAAGATAGTCTATTCGTACTCAATCTTGATTCTTCAAATTAAACACTTAATACCCATGCCGAATATTCGATCACTGACGTTAATGAACGTCGTATGTACCAGCCTGCCAGTCTAGTTGGCTCGGAAAATACCGCGCTTGCCTTGTAACTTGTAAGCGCTGGGTCGCGAATTCAATTCCCGTCCGGGGTGAACTTTATCCGAAACAGATAAGGTTTGTTCTAGGAACGACTGGCTTTCTCCTATCCTATCCTCCTTCTCTCGTCGATTTCGGGACGATAAAATCTCTAATGCTACAGTTCCCTCGATCAAACTTCTCTTTAAAAAAATCCTCAAGTTTAATGTTTTGTCTGAAATCTAATTCTGATTCTTTCCACAGACTTATCGTGCTTACAGCTCTAGTTGCCAGCATCACCTACTCTGTAGACAATGATACTGATGATTTGCCCACCAACAATACCAACAGCACTCCTGTTGTGGCTCCGAATCTAACTCTGCACTCCCTTCTGGGGATGTCTTGGCCGCTACCAGGTAAACTTTTTCTACTTTACCTTTTCCCGTTCAAATTGGGGCCGGTTGTTGTTGTAGGTGTAGGTGAACCGAGGGGGGTTGATGGTCTCTAGCCAAGATAATTTGCCACGTCCCCAACCGCAGTTAACCATCATGAGTCCCTGTGCTTTTCCTTTGAATCATCATATGAAGATGGAGAAGCACCACAGGGGCCGGTATTTCCTGTCAGTCTTTTCCAGTAATGACGGGACTATTCTGTCCTAAGCCTTATTCCTCAAACGGCTCTGAATTCCCTACTTCTCCCACTTGGTACTCCACCTGGAGGACAAATGTCGTAACTCTGCACTCCCTTCTGGGGATGTCTTGGCCGCTACCAGGTAAACTTTTTCTACTTTACCTTTTCCCGTTCAAATTGGGGCCGGTGTTGTATGTAAATTGTAGGTAGGTACTTAGCCTAGAAAAAATGATGGGTAGGTATACCAGAATAAGTAATATGACTTCAAGTTACCTTAGAGAGAAATGGCTTTAATTTAAGAGCTATTGCATGAATCATGATGAATATTTTCTTTGCTTTCAGTTGGATTCGAACCCAATGCTACCATGCATGTAGTCCACCACATTATACTGTACGGATGTACTGAACCTGGAGCAGCTCTGCCTGTGTGGTAAGTAAAGTACCTACAGGCTTACTAATAGCTGTACCTATAAACAAAGTTTTTTTTTTTTTTTAAGGACTGATTGATACAGGGAACTTTTACAACGGAGGTTTTATTGTCCCAAAATCGGAGAAAAAAGGAATACAGGATAGGAAGAAGCGAGCCGTTCTGGGAACGACCCTTATCTGTTAAAGATAAAGTTCACCCAGGGTGGAAATTGAATCCGCGGCCTAACGCTCACAAGGCAGGTGCGCTACCTTCATAAATAAACCAGCTGTTAGATCAATAAAGAAGTTTTTACTTTTTCACTCATCTGGACCCCAGTGGGTATTTTACACAGGTGTTTTCAGTTTACAATACCTACAGTCCTATACCTACCTACATACAACAAGCAATAAGTAGGTACAAATTACGACATTCCTATTTCTAAATACGACTAATCGTTCTATCACTCCTATGAGTAGGTACATTTTATATCCTACCAGGCTAATATTTTGCAAATGTATGATTCTAGTTTGTGATTATATGATGCTCATCTTATGTAAAAATTGATAGGGAAAGATAACAAGACTTCTTACATCCCGAAATACCTACTCCATAATTTTATAACCAACCTCAGTGGTCCAGTGGTTAGCGCGGTGGACTCTAGATTTGGAGGTTAGTGGTTCGAGTCTAAGTCAAGTCATAAAAATTTGCTTAGTTTATTAAGCGGGGAACGACATTTTTGACATAATTAAAATTCTTTTTTTTTTAATTCTATATTAAAGCAAATTGAAACGAAATTTCACCAAATTTACAAAACAGCTTTTTTGGTTGTGATATACAATGATTCAATGATTTTGTTCCTGTTCCAGGAACTGTGGAGAGATGGCGGGAGATGACAGGGATAATCCAGAGTTCAAACCGTACAGTCCATGTGCAGCAGGATCTCAGGTAAAGTGGCCCAATTATCACAATCTACATAGTACACACATATTAGTATAATGGTCACGTGGAAATAAACTCTTATAAGGACTACGACTAAAAGGTAGGACGACGTGTTCAAAAGGCCTGTCTTTTTTTTTCAGTGATAGGCGGAACTGTAACAAAGAAGGTATTATCGTCCTAAAATCGAGGACAGAAAGACAAAAATCGAGGACATTCCGAGAACAAACCTAACTTTCTTCTTCTTATTCTTCGCTTTTTCCCGAGAACGAACCTTACTGTTTAGGAAAGAAAAAACTTTCAATTTATGAGACAATCTAATTTCCCAATGCCTAATAATTTCTACTGTCGTATATTTCAAATATTTCAATTCAAATAATCTATGCCTGATAAATAATCAACTCTCGTATATTTCAGATAATCTATGCGTGGGCTCGGGACGCACCCTCGCTTATTCTACCAGAAGGTGTTGGGTTCAAAGTAGGAGGGGACACGGCCATACAGTACCTGGTACTACAGGTACACTATGCTCATGTAGAGGGCTTCCGAGATGGACATACGGATTCGAGTGGTGTGTTTCTGCAGTATACCAGACGACCGTAAGTGAAAAATTAGTGACCAAGGTCTTGAGCGAAGTCGAACCCGTGACCTAGCACTTACAAGGCAGACGCGCTACCCTCCAAGCTAACTGGGCTGACAATAACACATTCCTCTTGAAAATTGAACACCACAAATTAGTTATCAAACTTCCCTCGTCTTTGTTTCTAGCTAGTAAACAACCCCAGTAGTGTATATTGGTTAACGCGACGGTATTCGGATCTGGAGGTTGGTGGTTCCAGTCCAAGTCAAGTCATAGAATGTATCGAGGTGTATTAAGCGGGGAACGACATTTGTGACAGGAATTTAAGCGTGCTTAACACAATTGAAACTGCTTTTTTCTAACATGAGTAGACAAAACTCGAAATTCTACGAGTATCTTAGTCGATAAGCAAGGCGTAGATGCTGTTCAGGTCGAAACAAAAAACTCCCAGCCACTAAAGACACAAAGTTTGGTATATGAAAACCCAGCGTTTGGTGTTTCGAATGGACATTTGTCAGTGAACAATGAGATGGTGTGGTCGGGTGTAACCCCTGTGGCGATCCCTGTGAAATACCCTGTCAATCCCAATACAACTCATGTGTTTGCTTACTTTGCAAAGTTCAGGGGAATTCTACAAGGAAGTAGCTTTGTCGCTAATGTTTAATCCCTGTGAAATATCCTGTCAATCCCAATACAACTCATGTGTTTGCTTACTTTGCAAAGTTCAGGGGAATTCTACAAGGAAGTAGCTTTGTCGCTAATGTTTCAATTCCCGACTATAAAACAGGAACCAAGTCATTGGATGGTGAAATAGCATTGGAGTTGGTTCAACTGAACATTCCAGCAAGCAGTGCTTTGTTATCAAATGTTGATTACACCGCCAAGGTATTGTTCCGTGAGTCTGATGGTAAAAGTGTAGTAGATTGGGCTAGAGAGCATGACATTAATGATGACAGTGGCTCTTGGAATTGGTTCTTGAGCAGTCCTAAGGATGACGGAGCCAAGTCTGTTGCCATTGTATTGCAAGGTGTGCACAAAGTTTGGTATATGAAAACCCAGCGTTTGGGGTTTCGAATGGACATTTGTCAGTGAACAATGAGATGGTGTGGTCGGGTGTAACCCCTGTGGCGATCCCTGTCAAATATCCTGTCAATCCCAATACAACTCATGTGTTTGCTTACTTTGCAAAGTTCAGGGGAATTCTACAAGGAAGTAGCTTTGTCGCTAGTCCCAGTCTGGATTTAACGTGGCTAGTTGTCTGGCTAGAGTATTGTGTTGTCTCGCTAGTAGGAGATGCATGCTGGTCAGATGAGTGTTCTCGTTAGCTCTGGCATCACCTGAAATATAAAGAACACTTGGACATCGAGATCATCCTTCAAACACTGCGATTGGCGAGAGGTAATGGTTACTATGCCTGTTTCACGAACACGGAAAGTACAGTACCACGTTTGTACCTGATAAAAACCACCGAGAAAAAACTAAGGTGTCGGAAGCCCAATCGACTGACTGGGTTCTGGAAATCTAATACGTACCTAACCTACCTACATATATTTCGAAGCTCGGCACTTTAATTTCGCATTCGAACAACCTAAATCAGGGGAAATATAAGTCATGCCAGTTCACACTAAGCGAACATTGTTAGCTAACCGGTATCATAATAGAAAATAATAGAGTTCTTCCACCCTGAATCTCCTGAAACTTGTGGGACCCTATCAGCTATCAGTTAATTATTACTCAGAAAAAAAAAGAAGAGAATATGCCTCAATGCTTCATTTTTACTGCCAGGATGAGACTGAAAAGTCCCTTTACCGCCGCAGTCCTGAAAAGTTCCTTTACCCTCGCAAAAGAAGATATTAGGTTCTTACCTGACATGAAGCAGTATCGTCCCTGAGCATTCTGCGGTTAATTTTTACTCAGAAAAAAAGAAGAGAATATGCCTCAATGCCTCATTTTTACTGCCAGGATGAGACTGAAAAGTCCCTTTAGCCCCGCAGTCCTGAAAAGTTCCTTTACCTTCGCAAAAGAAGATATTAGGTTCTTACCTGACATGAAGCAGTATCGTCCCTGAGCATTCTGCTGTTTCTCATTGCAACCATCCAGAGAGTTAATTATTTCTCAGTGGTAAAAAAGAGAATATGCCTCAATGCCCCATTTATACTGCCAGGATGAGACTAAAAAGTCCCTTTACCGCCGCAGTCCTGAAAGGTTCCTTTACCCTCGCAAAAGAAGATATTAGGTTCTTACCTGACATGAAACAGTATCGTCCCTGAGCATTCTGCTGTTTCTCATTGCAACCATCCAGAGGATCTGTAGACACTGGCAGCAATTCCCTACCATCAGGAGTGATGAACATCTTCAGTTCTCCCTTCTGGAAAGTCCGGAGACGGTTAGCCAACTCTTCAGTGTTGCCGTAGACGACAGAGGCATCCAAGTAAGAGCTCACTTGATTCAACTGCTCCCGAGGACCTGCAGAAAAGAGACATTGTAATTAGCCAGCGGCGATAGCACGATGAAAGCACCAGTTCCCTATGGATCACTGAAGTTAAGCAACGCTGCAAGAGGATGGGTGGTCATCTGGGCACTCGAGTGCTGCTAGATAGCTTTTATCGGCCACCTAGGCAGGATGGAACTTCCTCTCTTAAGAGAAGTATGCTATTATTACTGAGACCTTTTTAGATTTATTATGACAAGAATGTGACGAGTGCTGCTAGATAGCTTTTATCGGTCACCTAGGCAGGATGGAACTTCCTCTCTTAAGAGAAGTATGCTATTATTACTGAGACCTTTTTAGATTTATTATGACAAGAATGTGACGAGAAAGAAATAGCAAAGGTTGAGTGCGAAGGACATCCGCTCGTAAAATGTTTGTAGCCAAAACCAAATGTCAGCCCAAAGCAATCACAATAGTTAGGGCTGATTGAGAAGCTGACGAAAACGCCGACCCCGTCTGTACACGGGAAAAGACGAAGAAAAAGAAGAAGATGACAAGAATGCAAAATTAGTACATTACCTAGAGTACAGCTAGGTGCAGGGCTGGAGCGTATGAACTCCATACATGTCATGTTGTACTTGTGATAATAATCATCCCCTGATTTAAGTTCCACGGGATAGCAGGCAGGATGTTGTTGGTCTTTTTGTACACCACAGCAAGTGATGGTACTCCCATTGTTACCTGAAATATAGTAGAGTGATTTATTTAGACTGTCGAATTAGGACATGTAGTCCCTTTATCTCAACAGTTTAACATTGCACCACTTTATTATCAAGTGTCCAGGGAGGCGCGCGAACGTCAAGAGTTCGAACCGCCGCCCGGCCTATATTAACACGAAAAGAGTTTCGTGGTTTTTCGATTTTTAAAACAATGAAATACAAAGAAATATGGAAATATAGCAACAATGACAAATAATCAAAAATAAAATAAGCAGGTATACGTCCCTTGTTTTGGATCAGATCTTGACTAAAGAAGAAATCTTTTACATGATTAAAGATACCATCATCGCGCAGCTGATCAAAAGTGGCTCTCGGTGTTTTTCTGAAAAGGTAATCCATAAACGACTGTACGTGTTTACTGTAGTACTTACCTTTAGTCAAGGCATCTCTATACACAGTACTTACCTTTAGTCAAGGCAGTAGCAGTGACATCATGATCCATGAACTGCCCCCAGACTGCCAACATAACAGTAAACTTGGGATCGTCTCTATACACAGGTCTGTGTACTGTTACACTCACTTCCCTGGCTGATGGTAATGGAGTACCATCCGAACTGGCTCGGGGTGCACTGATACCTGGAGAGAAAAATATAGTTAAAGTTAAAGAGAAGAATATAGTAAGTTGAAGTTTAGTTGCCATAAAAAAGGGGAACTAGGTATTCAACTAGATTAGTCAGAGGCTAGCTTCTCCCCATTCAAAAAAAAAAAGCTTCGCAAAAGTTACAGAGTGTTATCCCGTAATAATGTAGAAGAAAAACCTTTAAAAACATTGAACATGTATTACTCGTATAATAGTTGCTATGGCGTATATTTCTGCAATTGTGATCGGTAATACAAACCCTTCTTTCTCCATAAAATTGTTCATGATACCGCAAAAACTGGCTCGGGGTGCACTGATACCTGGAGAGAAAAATATAGTTAAAGAGAAGAATATAGTAAGTTGAAGTTTAGTTGCCATAAAAAAAGGGGAACTAGGTATTCAGCTAGATTAGTCAGAGGCTAGCTTCTCCTCATTCAAAAAAAGATTCGCAAAAGTTACAGAGTGTTATCCCGTAATAATGTAGAAGAAAAACCTTTAAAAACATTGAAAATGCATTATAATAGTTGCTATGGCGTATATTTCTGCAATTGTGATCGGTAATACAAACCCTTTTTTGTCCATAAAATTGTTCATGATACCGCAAGAAAACTGTGGTTGGTGGTGGTGTTGTTATCTAATGCTTGAGATTGACTATTATGTAATTTAAAGGAAAACTTCAAACATCCAAGTGTTTCTTGGTTTTATAACGTAGATAAGTATTGTATAGCGAAAAGAAGCTACGTTACTGTGCCTTGTAAGCGCTAGGCCGCGGGTTCGATTCCCGCCCGGGGCCGATTTTATCCTAAACGGATGATGTTCTTTCTCGGAACGGCTGGCTTCCTCCTATCCTGTCTTTCTTCTCTCTTTGATTTCGGGACGACAAGACCTTAGCAGTTACAGTTCCCTCTATCAAACCTTGGGGGAAAAAAAAGATCTGAGCAAACGGCATGCGGAAGTGCGCCATGCCAAGTTTTCGGAGTACCTTTCGCCTACAGTAAAGAAGAAAAATTAAGCTCAAGGGGGGAGAGGGGGGACTCGGCCCTCTCTAAATACGGCCCTGTAGGTAGGTACCTACCAATAACCTATCACACATTTCATACGGATATATCACAGTCACAGTAGGTACATAGGTAGGTAACTCGTGTTGGATGATAAAACAATAGGTACCTACTAAACATAGCGTGACGACAAAATAATGTCGAACACAGGTTTTCTATCTTGACCATAACATATGTACATATTTACCCAAGTATAGCAGGTCATAATTATTATTATGTGTACCTGTGTTAGGTAGACATAATTATGTATGTTATGGTACACATGTATTAGGTTTAGGTACACACATATAGGTATTCTAAAAATGAAACTGCCGGCAAGTCCTTTCACTTGCCTGACCAACCTCAATAGTGTAGTGTTCGACCCCAGTGGACTTCGGGTCTGGAGGTTACTGGTTCGAGTCCAACGGAAGTTATACCTACTGGTGTACTCGTGGTTCTTGCTCAAAGGGTTGAATGGCTAGGCACTGAGACTAAGTAGGCGTCCACAACGGAGAACCGACCATCAACCAATTTGACCATAGCCTAGAACCGACCCAAGAGAAAATAAACAAACCATTCTAATAGAAGCGTCCTCAACAGAGCCTTGACCATGGCTCCAGACATAGTACTCGGTGTACTTGTGGTTCTTGCTCAAAGGGTTGAACGGCTAGGCACTGAGACTGAGACTAAGTAGGCGTCCACAACGGAGAACCGACCATCAACCAATTTGATCATACCCTAGTGAAAATAAACAAACCATGCTAATAGAAGCGTCTTCAACAGAGCCTTGACCATGGCTCCGATTATAGTACCCACTACCGACCCTTGCAGAAAATGAAAGAGATGGAGCCTAGTATTTTTTTCTGCGATGTTAGATGGTTTTGCATGCATTTTTGATGATTCTCCGTTGTGGACGCTTACTAAGGGTTTAGCTCGATTCCAATTACGTTCAAGTCGCGGTAAATTCAACGTGACTCGTGACTTGAACGGCAAGTGTGGTATTCTCCCACTTAAAAGGCCAGAAGGACCTTTGATGTCTGCACGGACCTTAAAATAAAAATGTGCTGACCAAAATGATTTTTCCAAAGTTGAAAATTTTATCTCTCAGTTGGTAATCGAACCCACGTCCTCTCGCTGACCATTCGAGCGAGCTAACCTTTGTGCAACAAATAAACGAGTTTGTGGCACTATGGCACCTACACAACCTTTTCTTTTGTAGACGTTTGAATCCTCATTATCATTATTACCAACCAGGGTCTTATTCAGGCGCAATCCTTTGTTTTAGGGTACCACGCTATTTACTTATTATGTAATTACTTATTCTATGCTTATCCGAGAAAATCATAAATTTTCTTCCTCGTCAGGATGGTAGACGTTTGAATCCTTATTATCATTATTACCAAGCAGGGCCTTATTAAGGCGCAATCCTTTATTTTAGGGTACCACGCTATTTACTTATTATGTAATTACTTATTCTATGCTTATCCGAGAAAATCATAAATTTTCTTCCTCGTCAGGATTTGAACCCAGCCCAGCAATATTTTGAATCCCGGATCAAGAGAGTCCGTATCCTTGACCATTAGGTCACAGAGGTGGACTCACCCTTATTCCAAATAGAATAGCTTCGCCGCGCGGTGGAAGATACAAGACTAGCCACCCCGACTGTCTGACAAACTTGGACCTATTAGGAGAGGGAGTAGCGGGCCCAAGTATCAGTATAGCTAGGGTTATCGGCATTGAAGCCCAAGTCAGTACGATCAGATTACATCTTTTGTGACTTCTAGTGGGAGGAATTTCAGTTCTATCTAATCAGTTGCGACGAAACCTTAGTATTCTCCGATATCATATGGATATAGAAGGAATGGAAAGTAAAAAGTAACCAAACATAAATTTTCTACATGGTCAGGCGATGTTAAACATGTCAACACTAAAAACTTTTACTCCAAAATCCTCTGACTACTATCACGTCACGTGAGCTCGCGTGAAGTGCGGGCGGTGTGGCATCGCCAATCGCAGTGTTTGAAGGATGATTTTGATGTCTAAGTGATCCTTATATGTCAGGTGATGCCAGAGCTAGCTAGACAACATAATACTCTCGCCAGACAACTAGTCACGCTCAATGTTACTTAACCCAAGTGATACTTTATATTTCAGGTGATGCTAGAGCTAATGAGAGTATCTGACCAGCATGCAACTCCTACTAGCTAGACAACATAATACTCTAGCCAGACAACTAGCCATGCTCAATGTTGCTTATCCCAAGTGTTCTTTATATTTCAGGTGATGCCAGAGCTAACGAGAACACTCATCTGACCAGCATGCATCTCCTGCTAGCTAGACAACACAATACTCTACACCTTAGTTTTTTCTCGGTGGTTTTTATCAGGTACAAACGTGGTACTGTACTTTCCATGTCTGTGAAACAGGCATAGTAACCATTACCTATCGCCAATCGCAGTGTTTGAAGGATGATCTCGATGTCTAAGTGATCCTTATATTTCAGGTGATGCCAGAGCTAACGAGAACACTCATCTGACCAGCATGCATCTCCTGCTAGCTAGACAACACAATACTCTAGCCAGACAACTAGTCACGTTAAATCCAGACTGGGATGATGAAACTGTCTATCAAGAGTCTAGGAGGATACTGGGGGCTCAAATGCAACATGTGACGTACAATGAGTTCTTACCTGTTCTACTAGGTAAGTTTAAAAGATTTTATATGAAGATAAAGTGAGTTGGTTCAGTGGTAACGAGCTTGCTTGTCATACAGAAGGTCCGGGTTTGATCCCGCCGTCGACGAAAAATTTGTATTACTTATACCAACCTCAGTAGTGTAGTGGTTAAATACTTCGTATATGGAGGTTGATGGTTTGAGTCCAAAGTCAAGTCATAAGCACTTACAATTTATC
This sequence comes from Diaphorina citri, assembly GCF_000475195.1. Classification (NCBI taxonomy): domain Eukaryota; kingdom Metazoa; phylum Arthropoda; class Insecta; order Hemiptera; family Psyllidae; genus Diaphorina; species Diaphorina citri. The sequence continues at coordinate 89,367 of NW_007378150.1, forward strand.
TAGGTCATTGGAGAACTACCTTTGTGACAAGTAGGTATTTAAGCATGCATTTCAGTATTTTTTGCGTGTTAACACAATTGAAATTCGTTTAAATTTATTCACTCACCTATTTGTTCATCACCATCTCAGGTCCCGCTATGATGAGCAAGTTACAGCTGTCGCCACGTAGTTCTGGTTACTCCAATGATTATAAGCCTGATGTGGATCCTACAGTGAGCAATAACTTTGCTACCTCGGCCTTCCGGTTTGCACACACACTCATCCCTGTAAGTAAAAAAATAGATAGATAGATATCGTTTTATTTGTAATAATACACTGATGGGCGTTCACAATGGTCAATATTTAAATAAATAGGTAATTATAAAAGTAGATAATTAAAAAAAAAAATCATCAATTAAAAAAAAAGTGTTGAACACGGTCAAGGCGGTCGTAGGATACGTAGGAGGGCGCGAGTTCAATCCCTGCCGAGGCATAGAATTTTATTGATCTTCGATGGCTGGGAATGCGCCATCTTGGATATCCAATGGTTTAGTACAGGCGCTACCACGCCACCTAGAGGTTGAACTAATGTCCGTATTTTCCTTTAAAACAAGAGAAGTGAGCTTTGGAAGAGGGGGAATCCTCTCATTTTCCGAAAGGACAAAAGTAAAAACAACTTTCGTCTTAATTTCATATAGGGTCCTACTAAAAATGTCTCTGTCTACAGGGTCTAATAGGTAAGTTAGTAATTAAAGTGCTGGGAGGCTATGTGTCCGCCTCTTTGGAAAACAGACCCACACAACAGTGGTGGTATGAATTTCTCCCAGTGGATTTACCATCGAATCCATTCTGGACACCAACCACCAATATAGCTCCTGATAACACGACTGTATTCAGCCATGGCATTATCTGGTCTGCCACAGACATAGGGGAGTACAACATACAAGGAACATTCTCCATGCCACAATACGTTCGATCCAATGGAGAACTGTATACTGTGCAATGGTACAATGGGAACTTTAACTTTAGATTCAGTCCTCTGTGGAACTCCTTGCTAGACCATTATGTGGAACCCAACGTGAAATATTATTCTCCATTACATTTCCAATCTACTTCTAACCCAATACTGCAGAGTGGTCCCTCCCAAGATGTGATCAATAGTGCTCGACCTGCTCCTATCATACTCCTGGGAGATGTAACTCCAGACAAGTTTACTTGGGATGGAGCTGCTGTCATTGCTTTCAAATAATCAAGCTTTCATTATTACTTTATTTTTAGAAAAAGGGTATTATGTAATTAAGTTAGGAACCCCTGCAATCTGCAATACTTCATTGCAATAATAATTATTATCTGGTACCTATGTACGTACGTAGGTCGGTGTAAGTACTATTCACATCTTGTGTAGCTCTACGTATTCCACACTACTGGTGTCATTAGCGATCACTTTCATTAGACCCTGTAGACAGAGACATTTTTAGTAGGACCCTATATGAAATTAAGACGAAAGTTGTTTTTACTTTTGTCCTTTCGGAAAATAAGAGGATTTCCCCTCTTCCGAAGCTCACTTCTCTTCTTTTAAAGGAAAATACGGACATTAGTTCAACCTCTAGGAGGCGTGGTAGCGCCTGTACTAAACCATTGGATATCCAAGATGTCGCATTCTCAGCCATCGAAGATCAATAAAATTCTATGCCTCGGTAGGGATTGAACTCGCGCCCTCCTACGTATCATACGACCGCCTTGACCGTGTTCAACACTTTTTTTTAATTGATGATTTTTTTTTTTTTTTTTTTTTTTTTTTTTTTTTATTTTAGTAAATGTCAAATCTCCAGGGAAATAGAAAGATGTTGCATCTGGTGAGAATGTTCCTACTAGTTGCATACTAGTGGATGAAGCTTTGGCTGGTAAGGTTAATGTATTCATTGAAGAGGACAAGGAGTTGAATTGCTTGAATGTCAAGAGAATGTTCCAACTAGTTGCATACTAGTGGATGAAGCTTTGGCTGGTAAGGTTAATGTATTCATTGAAGAGGACAAGGAGTTGAATTGCTTGAATGTCATCGCAGTATTGAATTCTTTACCTGGAGTAATCAGATCTGTAGGGAATGGTTTGTACAGGAAGGTAGGAGCAACATTGGCTGTGAATGTTCCAGCGATGAGAGTGTTCCAACTAGTTGCATACTAGTGGATGAAGCTTTGGCTGGTAAGGTTAATGTATTTATTGAAGAGGACAAGGAGTTGAATTGCTTGAATGTCATCGCAGTGTTGAATTCTTTACCTGGAGTAATCAGATCTGTAGGGAATGGTTTGTACAGGAAGGTAGGAGCAACATTGGCTGTGAATGTTCCAGCGAGCGTTCGACCTTTGAATTGTGTGGAGTAATTCCCAGTGACGACATTACCTTGCAGATTTCCGTTCCATGTGACGGGGATAGTTCTAGACCAGGCTGCTACTCCAGTGAATACATCTCCAATGTATGTGATAGCAGGGTACGGACCATCATATAACACTTCGGCAGGGGCTCCGTCAAACCCTCCAGTTACAGTAGCATATGACACATGGAAACCATACACCATACCTTTGTTTGCTTTATCATCTGCCTTTGCTTTGTCTTTATCATCGTCAACAGGCCATCATATAACACTTCGGCAGGGGCTCCGTCAAACCCTCCAGTCACAGTAGCATATGACACATGGAAACCATACACCATACCTTTGTTTGCTTTATCATCTGCCTTTGCTTTGTCTTTATCATCGTCAACAGATTTCTCTTGGATACTACTTGTCAAAGCTAAGGGTTTTCCTTCATGAGAATACAAAACAAGATTACCACTCCAGGAGAATGTTGATTTATCAGCAGAATAAACACCTTGCAATACAATGGCAACAGACTTGGCTCCGTCATCCTTAGGACTGCTCAAGAACCAATTCCAAGAGCCACTGTCATCATTAAAGTCATGCTCATTGAAATATTGACCATTGTGAACGCCCATCAGTGTATTATTACAAATAAAACGATATCTATCTATCTATTTTTTACTTACAGGGATGAGTGTGTGTGCAAACCGGAAGGCCGAGGTAGCAAAGTTATTGCTCACGGTAGGATCTACATCAGGCTTATAATCATTGGAGTAACCAGAACTACGTGGCGACAGCTGTAACTTGCTCATCATAGCGGGACCTGGGATGGCGATGAAAAAATAGGTAAGTGAATAAATTTAAACGAATTTTAATTGTGTTAACACACAAAAAAATACTGAAATGCATGCTTAAATACCTACTTGTCACAAAGGTAGTTCTCCAATAAGCTAGATAAATTGTAAGTGCTTATGACTTGACTTTGGACTCAAACCACCAACCTCCATATACGAAGTATATAACCACTACACTACTGAGGTTGGTATAAGTAATACAAATTTTTCGTCGACGGCGGGATCGAACCCGGACCTTCTGTATTACAAGCAAGCTCGTTACCACTGAACCAACTCACTTTATCTTCATATAAAATCTTTTAAACTTACCTAGTAGAACAGGTAAGAACTCATTGTACGTCACATGTTGCATTTGAGCCCCCAGTATCCTCCTAGACTCTTGATAGACAGTTTCATCATCCCAGTCTGGATTTAACGTGACTAGTTGTCTGGCTAGAGTATTGTGTTGTCTAGCTAGCAGGAGATGCATGCTGGTCAGATGAGTGTTCTCGTTAGCTCTGGCATCACCTGAAATATAAAGAACACTTGGGATAAGCAACATTGAGCATGGCTAGTTGTCTGGCTAGAGTATTATGTTGTCTAGCTAGTAGGAGTTGCATGCTGGTCAGATACTCTCATTAGCTCTAGCATCACCTGAAATATAAAGTATCACTTGGGTTAAGTAACATTGAGCGTGACTAGTTGTCTGGCGAGAGTATTATGTTGTCTAGCTAGCTCTGGCATCACCTGACATATAAGGATCACTTAGACATCAAAATCATCCTTCAAACACTGCGATTGGCGATAGGTAATGGTTACTATGCCTGTTTCACGAACACGGAAAGTACAGTACCACGTTTGTACCTGATAAAAACCACCGAGAAAAAACTAAGGTGTCGGAAGCCCAATCGACTGACTGGGTTCTGGAAATCTAATACGTACCTAACCTACCTACATATATTTCGAAGCTCGGCACTTTAATTTCGCATTCGAACAACCTAAATCAGGGGAAATATAAGTCATGCCAGTTCACACTAAGCGAACATTGTTAGCTAACCGGTATCATAATAGAAAATAATAGAGTTCTTCCACCCTAAATCTCCTGAAACTTGTGGGACCCTATCAGCTATCAGTTAATTATTTCTCAGTGGTAAAAAAGAGAATATGCCTCAATGCCCCATTTATACTGCCAGGATGAGACTAAAAAGTCCCTTTACCGCCGCAGTCCTGAAAGGTTCCTTTACCCTCGCAAAAGAAGATATTAGGTTCTTACCTGACATGAAACAGTATCGTCCCTGAGCATTCTGCTGTTTCTCATTGCAACCATCCAGAGGATCTGTAGACACTGGCAGCAATTCCCTACCATCAGGAGTGATGAACATCTTCAGTTCTCCCTTCTGGAAAGTCCGGAGACGGTTAGCCAACTCTTCAGTGTTGCCGTAGACGACAGAGGCATCCAAGTAAGAGCTCACTTGATTCAACTGCTCCCGAGGACCTGCAGAAAAGAGACATTGTAATTAGCCAGCGGCGATAGCACGATGAAAGCACCAGTTCCCTATACACTGAAGTTAAGCAACGCTGCAAGAGGATGGGTGGTCATCTGGGCACTCAAGTACTGCTAGATAGCTTTTATCGGCCACCTAGGCAGGATGGAACTTCCTCTCTTAATATGCTATTATTACTGAGACCTTTTTAGATTTATTATGACAAGAAAGACATAGCAAAGGTTGAGTGCGAAGGACATCCGTTCGTAAAATGTTTGTAGCCAAAACCAAATGTCAGCCCAAAGCAATTACAATAGTTAGGGCTGATTGAGAAGCTAACGAAAAACGCCGACCCCGTCTGTACACGGGAAAAGACGAAGAAAAAGAAGAAGATGACAAGAATGGATCCATTGGATCCTAAGGATGAAACATTAGTACATTACCTAGGGTACAGCTAGGTGCAGGGCTGGAGCGTATGAACTCCATACAAGTCATGTTGTACTTGTGATAATAATCATCCCCTGATTTAAGTTCCACAATCACAATAGTTAGGGCTGATTGAGAAGCTGACGAAAAACACTGACCCCGTCTGTACACGGGAAAAGACGAGGAAAAAGAAGAAGATGACAAGAATGCATCCTAAGGATGCAACATTAGTACATTACCTAGAGTACAGCTAGGTGCAGGGCTGGAGCGTATGAACTCCATACAGGTCATGTTGTACTTGTGATAATAATCATCCCCTGATTTAAGTTCCACGGGATAGCAGGCAGGATGTTGTTGGTCTTTTTGTACACCACCAAAATGTTACCACTTAGCGTAGGTACCAAAGTAAACATTTCTACCACCAAATATGTAGAAATTAATCTGGGAACATTTTCGTGAATAAGATTGGGGAAAAAATGGACAATTTTAAGGTGTTTTGACAAGGAAAAATTAATCACAAAAGTGATTATGTAACAAGTATATTTTCCGATATCTTCAATGCTAATTTTTGATTTGAGAACCCATAGGATGTTGACAGTTTTTTCCACACGTAAATTACCAATTTACAACAATTTAGTTACCTTTTTTTTTGAAGAACGCCCGATTTATTGATTACTCGAAAAACAAATTACACAAAATAAAAACAAATTTCAACTATATTATTCACATTTTAAGCACGTTCAACACAACATAACACAAAAGTTCAGAAGAACGCCCGATTTATTGATTACTTGAAAAACAAATTACACAAAATAAAAACAAATTTCAACTATATTATTCACATTTTAAGCACGTTTAAGAACGCCCGATTTATTGATTACTTGAAAAACAAATTACACAAAATAAAAACAAATTTCAACTATATTATTCACATTTTAAGCACGTTCAACACAACATAACACAAAAGTTCACACTGCATGAATTGGAACTGATGTTATATAATCATTTCAGTCATGTGTTGGTAGAAGGATGCACATATGATTGTCAGACTTGAATATAACTGTGCGCTGTGTGGTGTAGCAGTGGTGTTGTCTTACTTAACCCTTGGTCGCTTGGGTTTTATTTAATTTGGAGTGCGTTTGATTGAAATGCTGTCAGCTGTCACAAGTGTCACATTAGGACTGAAAAGACCCTTCATCACTTATCTACGATTAGATAGAACTTATCTATTTGATCAAAGATAGGTATTCCATGTTTTGTATCTTAGGGACTGAAAAGACCCTTCATCACTTATCTACGATTAGATAGAACTTATCTATTTGATCAAAGATAGGTATTCCATGTTTTGTATCTTATCTAATGGAACAAAGATAGGTATTCCATGTTTTGTAAAACAGGATACTTTGTTAAGCAGAAATATTGCAGGAAAATACATCTTCTCTCAACTAGCCAGATGAGCAGATAGTATATTCCTTTATCCTTTCTTGAATAAATTGTGGTTACATTGACACATAGACACTCATAATGTGTAAAAATACGTAGTAATCATAATGACGTGACTTTACAAAAGCACATTTAAATTTAATTTAGCTCTACTAGTTTCAACTCATAAACATTGTGGTTACATTGACACATAGACACTCATAATATGTAAAAATACGTAGTAATCATAATGACGTGACTTTACAAAAGCACATTTAAATTTAATTTAGCTCTACTAGTTTCAACTCATAAACAAAATTAAAGCATCCCACAGCATCGCAGTTTTTCCCAGAAAAAGTAAGTTAGGGTCCACAAAGTGAGTTTAAACTCCGTTTAGGTTTTAATCTCGGTTTAAGATTGCGTAATCCGAGAGTTAAATTTGAACTCACATAGACAGGACATTTTATTAAGGAAAGTGGAAAAAGGATTTTTTTTTTTTTAAACATGAAATGTCTTAAATCCATTTCCCCTCCCTCATCTCTTTCTTTGTAATCGTTGTTCTGTCCTATTGAAAAATAAAGTTAATTATTATTTTGAAAAAAAAAAAGGTATTATTCACCTGACAAAATTTGAGCGCGTCTCAATAGGGGTTAACGATTTAGAAATGTGGACAGATATAAATTTACAACCGGTTCTGAAACCAAGGATCTGCGGTCATGCGCAGTGTTTGATATTTCCTATCAAGTAAACAAATACCTACCACCCTGAATATGATCTAACTTTACTGGGATTGACACCCCCTCTGTCTTTTTTCGGTAGAGCGCATTAACTCTAGCTAGTAGGTCTGTCACGCCGACTCCTTAGGTGGATTAAATCATATTGTACAACTTGATGAAATATCGCGATTTAAAAGATTTGCCCGGGTAGATAAGAAATCAAATAATTCAAGTGATGACGTGTGATGGAGACTGATGGGGTAGATTTTAATCAAAATTTAAAATCAACCAAGCAGATTGCAGATTCTGCTTAAATAATCCAAGTGTAATCATTGGATGAGTTAAACCTATCTCTGATGGGGTAGATTTTAATCAAAATTTAAAATCAACCAAGCAGATTGCAGGTTCTGCTTCTTTATCACCAATCCATCTTTTTTTCTGCCAAACTTTTCACTATTACGTTAATACATTATGATGTATAGGGAACTTATACTATGGAATGAGAAATTTTGTTATTAGAATGGGTCCAAATCGGGAAATTAGTGAAAATTTGAAAACATCCATTTTAGAATCCCCATAGTCCACAAAAGTGATTTTTCTTCTTTTGGAATTCCTACGTAAAATCTCAGTTGGTCTCTTCCACATATATTTCAGCTCACTCAGCACCTATTCGAGCAAGTTGTCTGCCAAACTTTTCACTATTACGTTAATACATTATGATGTATAGGGAACTTATACTATTGAATGAGAAATTTTGTTATTAGAATGCGTCCAAATCGGGAAATTAGTGAAAATTTGAAAACATCCGTTTTGGAATCCCCAGAGTCCACAAAAGTGATTTTTCTTCTCTTAGAATTCCTACGTAAAATCTCAGTTGGTCTCTTCCACATATATTTCAGCTCACTCAGCACCTATTCGAGCAAGTTGGCAGCAAGGTTCCCTATGGTTTGGACCTGGTATCTCTCAACATTCAGCGAGGCAGAGATCATGGACTACCCGGGTATCCAAAATGGCGCAAATATTGTGGCCTTAGTGAACCGAAAACCTTTGACGATTTGAAAGACCACGTGGACGATGAATCTCTGAAGCTGCTGTCCAAAATATACAAGTAAGAAATAATTCTGCTACTTTAGCTCTGTTGTTCTTTCCAAAGCCGCGTTGATGTGTGTTTTTCATTTCACTTCCCCTCCTGACGTTATCTCTTCTGTGGACGATGAATCTCTGAAGCTGCTGTCCAAAATATACAAGTAAGAAATAATTTTGCAATTTTGCTACTTTAGCTCTGTTGTTCTTTCCAAAGCCGCGTTGATGTGTGTTTTTCATTTCACTTCCCCTCCTGACGTTATCTCTTCGAGTGAACGCCGCGTCCTAAATTTCTGAAGCGACTCTCGAGTAGTATTCAATTCCGCCATATTTGTTTTGTTTCGTTTGGTTTCAATTTTTACTCCCCCTCTTGACACCAAGAAAAACAGGGCTTTTATTTTCTTGCTCAAAAGATTGGTCTGGCCATACAGAGAGGAAACGCTACGTGCATCCTAGGGTCTCTACCGGAGGAGAGATATTTTAGTGATTTTTTTTTTATATTTGAATAAATAAATATCTTCTTCAATAACGATAATGAAAAACAATCCTATTGAATTTTGCAGATCAGTGGATGATGTAGATATGTACACAGGAGGTCTCTCAGAGAAGCCACTAGAGGGCGGTATGCTCGGTCCCACCATGACGTGTCTAATTGCCAACCAGTTTGTCCGAATGAAATCAGGGGACAGATATTGGTACGAGACTTCGGAACAGCCTCAAGCGTTTACTGCAGGTAAGGGTGTACCATTCGTTTTATCTCTTTCTCTTTCTTTCCTCTTCTTCTCTCACTTTTCTACATATATCTCAAATCGGAATGTTTTGTTAGGTAAATAAAATATTAAGACACCCTGAATATGATCTAACTTTACTGGGATTGACACCCCCTCTGTCTTTTTTCGGTAGGGCGCATTAACTCCAGCTAGTAGGTCTGTCACGCCGACTCCTTAGGTGGATTAAATCATATTGTACAACTTGATGAAATATCGCGATTGATGAAATATTAAGATTTGCCCGGGTAGATAAGAAATCATATAATTCAAGTGATGACGTGTGATGGAGACTGATGGGGTAGATTTTAATCAAAATTTAAAATCAACCAAGCAGATTGCAGATTCTGCTTCTTTATTACCAATCCATCTTTTTTTCTGCCAAACTTTTCACTATTACGTTAATACTCGTACATTATGATGTATAGGGAACTTATACTATTGAATGAGACATTTTGTTATTAGAATGCGTCCAAATCGGGAAATTAGTGAAAATTTGAAAACATCCGTTTTGGAATCCCCAGAGTCCACAAAAGTGATTTTTCTTCTCTTAGAATTCCTACGTAAAATCTCAGTTGGTCTCTTCCACATATATTTCAGCTCACTCAGCACCTATTCGAGCAAGTTGGTAGCAAGGTTCCCTATGGTTTGGACCTGGTATCTCTCAACATTCAGCGAGGCAGAGATCATGGACTACCCGGGTATCCGAGATGGCGCAAATATTGTGGTCTCAGTGAACCGAAAACCTTTGACGATTTGAAAGACCACGTGGACGATGAATCTCTGAAGCTGCTGTCCAAAATATACAAGTAAGAAATAAGTGAAACAAAACATGGCTGAACCAATGAGATTCCGCTTTGGACGTAAACACAGCGAAATCTCACAATCTCATTCGTTCAGCCATGTTTGACTGGCTTTTATTTCACATAATCGAATACAATTTAGGCTGGCTTGAAAATATTCTAATTGGCGATTAAATATGATTATTCGATTATGCACAACAAATTGTTAGGTAAATAAAATATCCACCTTCATCTCTATGATTCGCCACGGACTGGAATCGAACCCGCGACCAACGTAGACGCGCTTCCCTCCAAGCTAACTAGTATCGTATTCGATCATGTGAAACAATACGTGACGGAACCAATGAGATTCCGCTTTGGACGTAAACACAGCGAAATCTCACAATCTCATTCGTTCAGCCATGTTTGAATGACTTTTATTTCACATAATCGAATACAATTTAGGCTGGCTTGAAAATATTCTAATTGGCGATTAAATATTTTATTTATTTATTTGACTACACGCTAAGCATCAAGGCCATGTGTGGGCGATTAAATATGATTATTCGATTATGTACAACAAAATATTTGAAAATACGTTGAACATACCTATACCTACTGTAACTGGTGTATTGGCGTATGACCTGATCCGAGAGTGGAAATCGGGTTTTCATTAATTTCTTCCCTGGTCTATCTCTCATGTTAGTTCTCCCCTGACATGGACCTTGATCCAAACTATTGTCAGACATGCTGCTAGCAGTTCCCAGGACACTAGACCCTGGTATAAACTGATTTATCATTGCATTAAATTTAAGGAAAATTCATTCGCATGTTCTTATTGTATTCTTGCACTTGTGCTAAGATCACCTCTTTAGTACAATACAACAAACACACCTCTCCAGTACAATTGTTTGACATCTGAATCTTCTCTTGATTTTTCAGCTCAACTGGATGAAATCCGCAAAACATCCCTGGCCGGCATCATCTCATTGCCAACCAGTTTGTCCGTATGAAATCAGGGGACAGATTTTGGTACGAGACTTCGGAACAGCCTCAGGCATTTACTGCAGGTAAGGCGAACAATTCGTTTTTATCTCTTTCTCTTTCTTTCCTCTTCTTCTCTCACTTTTCTACATATATCTCAAATCGGAAATAAAATATCCACCTTCATTTCTATGATTCGCCACGGACTGGAATCGAACCCGCGACCAACGTAGACGCGCTTCCCTCCAAGCTAAGTTGTTAGGTAAATAAAATATCCACCTTCATTTCTATGATTCGCCACGGACTGGAATCGAACCCGCGACCAACGTAGACGCGCTTCCCTCCAAGCTAACTAGTATCGTATTCGATCTTCAGTACAATTGTTTGACATCTGAATCTTCTCTTGATTTTTCAGCTCAACTGGATGAGATCCGCAAAACATCCCTGGCCGGCATCATCTGTCAGAACTCAGACCATGTCAAACATTCTCAACGTAAAGTCATGGAGTTGGTGAATGCTGATAATCCTAGAGTACCATGTGCCGAGATTGCACAACCTGATCTTACCCATTGGATGATGAATCAGAAACAGAAACATTCTCAACGTAAAGTCATGAAGTTGGTGAATGCTGATAATCCTAGAGTACCATGTGCCGAGATTGCACAACCTGATCTTACCCATTGGATGATGAATCAGAAACAGAACTATTCTCAACGTAAAGTCATGCAGTTGGTGAATGCTGATAATCCTAGAGTACCATGTGCCGAGATTGCACAACCTGATCTTACCCATTGGATGATGAATCAGAAACAGAACCTCAAGCTATCTGCTCCAGTCGTGTCGAGTAATGTTGTCAAGTTTGGCAGCAAGGTAGTCTCTGGCAACATTGCTTTGGCCAATGGAGAACAGCTGTGGGATGGGAAGTTACCTGTAGAGATACCCATAGCTCCTTCAGGGGATAAAGGACATCGCACTTTAGTCTGGTCAGGAACTCTGAGCACAGTTTCCCTACAGAGTGCTCAATTCTCAGGGCAGTTCCTAGGACCTTCTGGTAATGGATCATTCAAACTGGATCTGGAAGTATTCTGGAATAATACAAAGCCAGATGTGTTCAGTGCATCTGGAAATATCACCCTTATATTTGCTGAAAGAGGTAACATGTCCTACCTGTTATCTTCTCAACTGTTGGGCTCCTCTGCGGAGACGTCTAAAATCATTCTTTTTGGTCATTATGTGAAGAATGATACTGCCTTCATCTGGGGTGGAAATTCTACGAGTATCTTAGTCGATAAGCAAGGCGTAGATGCTGTTCAGGTCGAAACAAAAAACTCCCAGCCACTAAAGGCACAAAGTTAAAGGAGAAAAATTAAGCTCAAGGGGGGAGAGGGGGGGCTCGGCCCCCTCTAAATACGGCCCTGTAGGTAGGTACCTACCAATAACCTATCACACATTTCATACGGATATATCACAGTCAGTAGGTACATAGGTAGGTAACTCGTGTTGGATGATAAAACAATAGGTACCTACTAAACACAGCGTGACGACAAAATAATGTCGAACACAGGTAGCCGATTTTCTATCTTGACCATAACATATGTACATATTTACCCAAGTATAGCAGGTCATAATTATTATTATGTGTACCTGTGTTAGGTAGACATATTATGTATGTTGTGGTACACATGTATTAGGTTTAGGTACACACACATAGGTATTCTAAAAAACTGCCGTCAAGTCCTTTCACTTGCCTGACCGACCTCAAAAGTGTAGTGATCGACCCCAGTGGACTTCGGGTCTGGAGGTTAGTGGTTCGAGTCCAACGGAAGTTATATATACTGGTGTACTCGTGGTTCTTGGTCAAAGGGTTGAATGGCTAGGCACTGAGACTAAGTAGGCGTCCACAATGGAGAACCGACCATCAACCAATTTGACCATAGCCTAGTACCGACCCAAGAGAAAATAAACAAACCATGCTAATAGAAGCGTCCTCAACAGACCCTTGACCATGGCTCCGATTATATAGTACCCACTACCGACCCTCGCAGAAAATGAAAGAGATGGAGCCTAGTATTTTTTCTGCGATGTTAGATGGGTTTGCATGCATTTTTGATGATTCTCCGTTGTGGACGCTTACTAAGGGTTTAGCTCGATTCCCATTACGTTCAAGTCACGGTAAATTCAACGTGACTTGAACGGAAAGTGTAGTATATACTCCCACTTAAAGGCCAGAAGGACCTTTGATGTCTGCACGCACCTTAAAATAAAAATGTGCTGACCAAAATGATTTTTCCAAAGTTGAAAATTTTATCTCTCAGTTGGTAATCGAACCCACGTCCTCTCGCTGACCATTCGAGCGAGCTAACCTTTGTGCAACAAATAAACGAGTTTGTGGCACTATGGCACCTACACAACCTTTTCTTTGGTAGACGTTTGAATCCTTATTATCATTATTACCAAGCAGGGCCTTATTAAGGCGCAATCCTTTATTTTAGGGTACCACGCTATTTACTTATTATGTAATTACTTATTCTATGCTTATCCGAGAAAATCATAAATTTTCTTCCTCGTCAGGATTTGAACCCAGCCCAGCAATATTATGAATCCCGGATCAAGAGAGTCCGTATCCTTGACCATTAGGTCACAGAGGCGGACTCACCCTTCTTATTCCAAACGGAATAGCTTCGCCGCGCGGTGGAAGATACAAGACTAGCCACTCCGACTGTCTGACAAACTTGGAACTATTAGGAGAGGGAGTAGCGGGCCCAAATATTAGTATAGCTAGGGTTTTCGGCATTGAAGCCCAAGGCAGTACGATCAGATTACATCTTTTGTGACTTCTAGTGGGAGGAATTTAGGCACCCCTGTCAATTATCTATGTTAAGCATAAATGCTTGTCACAAATATCGTTCCCCCCTTAGTACACTACGCTAAATTTCATTACTTGACTTGGATTCGATCATTCGAACCACCAACCTCCAGATTCAAAGTCCACCGTGCTAAGGTTCATGTGGGAGGATAGAAAATTATAAACTCGGGCCCTGGAGTACCTCGGATCAAATTTCAATACAAAGAAGGCCATTGTTTGTTTGTTAGCTACCTAATACACGTTTCAGCATCGTATTCTTTTCTTTTAGAAGGTGCGATCACTACGGGTAATATGGATTAGCAAGAGTGAAAGACAAGAGCAAGGATGAAGGAGGACCATGTGGAAAGTATAGAAACCGGCTCGGTGTTCAGACAATTGATCACTACGGGCAATATGGATTAGCAAGAGTGAAAGACAAGAGCAAGGATGAAGGAGGACCATGTGGAAAGCATAGAAACCGGCTCGGTGTTCAGACAATATCTCGTCACTATCATAGGTAAGTTTGAGCCGATTAATTGACAAATGAATTGGAAAATATCCTAACTTTAAGTTCACCGTGAAATACTTTCCATTATTATTTTTTTTTTGGGGAGTTCCATATAGGACGTATACTTTATTAATAAAAAGAAAAAAAAAAAATCATGACTACTATAATCTTTCCATTATTATTATTTTTTAAATGTTAATATGGATCTTCACAAAGTTACAGTCATCCAGCCAAACCTATTTATTTACCTATTTTATTAATTTGGTTAACTTACTCGCACAAATAAATTAACTAAAATGAACGAGTTTTATTTAAAACTAATTACATAGGTACTATACGTACATAAAAATAGGATGCGGACTTACCTTAAGGGCCACGGATGTTACCCTGCGGTGTTGAACGGGGTTAAAGCCAACTTGTGATTATATCAAATAACACTGAGTGCATTCCACAGGACCACACATACACACAGCAACTGACACTACTTAACACTTCATTGTCCGAAAAGCCGATAAGAACTGCACGACACAAATTAAAATATCACATGTTGTTAAATGCGTTCCACAGATCCATAAAAAAGAACTTCCTATTCCTAATGCAACGTAGGTATTTTTTTCCCCCACGTTCCTGTATAAATGTTTATTGGAATTTTTAATGGCTAGGTAGTCTAGGTACTCTCGGTACTTATACTGGAACTTGTCCCCTCAAACACACACATTCTCCGCCGATTGTTTGAGTAAAATACCTACACATTTTTTTCAAACGAGAATTCGTGACTTTCATGACCTAGTAAACATCTTGTTTATTTATTTCAGTGACTCTAAGCACACTCAACTATGGTATTCTGGTGGGGTGGCCTTCTCCTGTACAACGATTACTGCAGTCCAAAACTAACCCGGCCATTGGAGATGAACCATTCACTGATGATATGATGGCAATGGCAGGCGCCGTCGTGTATATTGGCGCAACCATAGGATCCTGCTTCTGGGCATTCGTTGCTAACAAGATTGGGAGACAGAAGACCTCCATTCTGATAGTACTACCCTATGTGATCACATGGACTTTAGTATGCTTCACCAATAGTTCCACCAGTTTGTATATCGCTCGAATGATAGGAGGCTTGGGTAATGCTGGCTCCATAATAAACGCTCCCATGTATGTGGCAGAAATCTGTACGCCCAGACTTGCAGAAGACCTCCATTCTGATAGTACTACCCTATGTGATCACATGGACTTTAGTATGCTTCACCAATAGTTCCACCAGTTTGTATATCGCTCGAATGATAGGAGGCTTGGGTAATGCTGGCTCCATAATAAACGCTCCCATGTATGTGGCAGAAATCTGTACGCCCAGACTTCGAGATCATCTTGGTCCATTCCTCATGGTGTTTGGATGTATTGGTACGTTGTATGCTTATACCTGTGGCTGGCTCTTGCCTTTCCATATATTCAACTATATGAATCTTGTCATAGCCATTTTCTCCGTCCTAGTAACGTGCTATCTGCCCGAGACACCAGTCTATTACTTGAAGTGTAATGAGCTGAGGAAAGCAAAGAGATCATTAATTTGGTTGAGGAACTATCAAGAGGATAATGAGGAACATTTAAATGCACTGGAAACAGACTTGAAAGTTCTGGAGTCTTCATTTCTAAATCGAAACAGTTTAACACCATGGAGGGATCTACTCATACCTTCCACTAAGAATGCTGTGCTTGTAGGTTTAGGTTTGATCTCTTCTATCCAGTTCTCAGGCAT
Organism: Diaphorina citri; assembly: GCF_000475195.1. Lineage (NCBI taxonomy): Eukaryota > Metazoa > Arthropoda > Insecta > Hemiptera > Psyllidae > Diaphorina > Diaphorina citri. The sequence goes on from NW_007378150.1 coordinate 105,308, forward strand.
TGCTGTTGTAACAGTGAATGCTGTGGCTATATTCACAAGTGCTGAGGTAAATGTTGGTACTCCGGTCAAGTTGGCCCCTCATCTTTCCTCTATCATCATAGCAATCCTGCAGCTGCTCAGTGCATTAGGTTCTGTGTACATAGTAAGCAAGTTCAACAGGAAATTCCTCCTTATAGTTACTTACACACCCATATCATTCTTCTTATTCCTCTTGGGTGTATTCTATTATTTAAAATTTATCAATTTCCAACATTTACACCACGGAGCATTAGCACCCTTGGTATATTTATCAATCTATATTGTTGCATACTACATAGCAGCAGGACCAGTGACATACATAGTTTTGTCCGAAATTTTCCCTGCTGAAAATCGCAACTTATGTATGGGTATAGTGATGTTTTATCAACACATACTCATGGGTTCATTGGTTCGCTTGTTCCCTGTCATGAAGAGGAATATTGGTATGTTTGGATGTATGTGGACATATTCACTTGTGACTTTTATAGGGGTTATTTTAATTTTCCTCTATCTACCCGAGACCAAGAACAAATCATTTAAACACGTCGTGCAAAAACTGAGTCACCTACGAAAATTGAAATCAACTCCAAGCTGACGTTTAGAAGGTGGGGAGTGGGAGCGGGGGATACAGAAACTACAGATTGGAAAAATAGTCTAGTTCAAAACGCAAATGACAAGCACTAAAGCAAACTCAAAAATAGCTATTTGTAACAGATAAAATAGTAATTAAAGTCAGGCTTTTTAGGTAGATCAAAATTGAAGACTTTTATTTTGGTCGTGAATTAATCTCAAGTGACATGATGTCCAAATTTGAAACTCAAAAAAAGTTACACTTAAATTCGAAATATAAAAGTAGGTAATATAAACACTATTTACAAGGTATGATACAGACTGAAACGAAATAATGCAAATAAGAAACGGGGGGGGGGGGCATAGCATAGCAAAATAATTTCAATGTGTACGTATGTTTTGGGAAAATGTACGTAGGTACCTATATCTTCATTCAAATGAAGTGGATGTAGAAAAAGTAAAAATTCATTTTTTAAATACAACTGGGGAAGGGAAAATCAAGAAGACAAGTGTTATTCATTACGTACTTTAAATACAATAGATGTATTTTCCTTTCCTACAGTAGTAGTATTTTCGTAAATGGAAACGATTTCCCCTTTTCACAATGGCTGATTTCCTATGGTTTATAGTACGGACGCTACATCAACAAAAAGGGGAAATGAGCTTTAAAAGAAGGGAAGTCGTCTCAGTTTCCGTGAGGAAAATACGACCAATGTAGGAAAGTGAAAGTGTCCGAATTTGAATTACTTTTTTTTCTACGAATCTTCATGATTTTTTTTTCTTTTTTTTTCAATAACAAACCTAGTCAGTAGAGTTATATCAAAAGATTTTTTTTTATTTTTGTCTGATAGCTATAATTTTCTCAGTACCAAGTAGGTACCTATCCACGTCTCAGTAAACCAGGGTTCTTGTCACTCTCTTTGTACGTGGAAATAATTATCACCTAGGTACCTACGTCACGCGTCGTTCGCAAATAAAATAATAATGAGAGCAAGCAATCAGCAAAATCGTACGTAGGTAAGTTCAGTTTCCGACTTCACATTCTTTCAGCGGAAGTATTTTAGGTACGTCAGTTTTTTTTATGAGTGTTCTACCGCCGTTTTTATTTCATAGCAATGAAACAACTGCTACATTAGACGCATGTGGTCTGTGTCGTGACATGTCCATCCCGTGGTATGCCTCTCATCAGATGGACGAGAAGAGATATAATACTTCCCATTTAGGTGCTGATCCCCCCCCCCCCTTTTCCTAGGTTTGATAGAGGGAGCTGTAACAGCGGAGGCCTTATCGTCTCGAAAACGAAGAAGGATAGGCAAAAGCTAGCAGTCCCGAGAAAGAACTTTCTGTTTCGGATAAAGTCCGTCCTAAGCGGGGTCGAATCCGTGACCTAGTGCTTACAAGGCGCCCTACCTTTCAAGCTAACAAGAACAGTTTGTGCACCCCTGTTGGGACCTAACTTGTAGGACCGGTTCAATTATACCTAATGTATGCATAGTTGCATAGGAATATAAAGTGACACTCGGTAACTACAGAAACAGCTTCGCAAGCAAATTTGCGGTCTGATTTTTCTACTACTGAGCGATGCCAGCCTAGTTAGCTTGGTTGGTAGAGTGTGTGCCTTGTAAGCGCTAGGCCGCCGGTTCGATTCCCGCCCGGGGCCGATTTTATCCTAAACGGATGATGTTCTTTCTCGGAAATAATAATAATAATAATAATAATAATAATAATAATAATAATAATAATAATAATAATAATAATAATAATAATAATAATAATAATAATAATAATAATAATAATAATAATAATAATAATAATAATAATAATAATAATAATAATAATAATAATAATAATAATAATAATAATAATAATAATAATAATAATAATAATAATAATAATAATAATAATAATAATAATAATAATAATAATAATAATAATAATAATAATAATAATAATAATAATAATAATAATAATAATAATAATAATAATAATAATAATAATAATAATAATAATAATAATAATAATAATAATAATAATAATAATAATAATAATAATAATAATAATAATAATAATAATAATAATAATAATAATAATAATAATAATAATAATAATAATAATAATAATAATAATAATAATAATAATAATAATAATAATAATAATAATAATAATAATAATAATAATAATAATAATAATAATAATAATAATAATAATAATAATAATAATAATAATAATAATAATAATAATAATAATAATAATAATAATAATAATAATAATAATAATAATAATAATAATAATAATAATAATAATAATAATAATAATAATAATAATAATAATAATAATAATAATAATAATAATAATAATAATAATAATAATAATAATAATAATAATAATAATAATAATAATAATAATAATAATAATAATAATAATAATAATAATAATAATAATAATAATAATAATAATAATAATAATAATAATAATAATAATAATAATAATAATAATAATAATAATAATAATAATAATAATAATAATAATAATAATAATAATAATAATAATAATAATAATAATAATAATAATAATAATAATAATAATAATAATAATAATAATAATAATAATAATAATAATAATAATAATAATAATAATAATAATAATAATAATAATAATAATAATAATAATAATAATAATAATAATAATAATAATAATAATAATAATAATAATAATAATAATAATAATAATAATAATAATAATAATAATAATAATAATAATAATAATAATAATAATAATTTTCTGGATACCAAGTAGGTACCCACTACCCACCCACGTCTCAGTAAAACAGGGTTCTTGTCATTCTATTTGCAATTTTGCACGTGGAAATAATTATCAATTTAGGTACCTACGTCACGCGTCGTTTGCATATAAAATAATAATGAGAGCAAGCAATCAGCAAAATCGTACCTAGGCAAGTTCAATTTCCGACTTCACATTCTTTCAGCGGAAGTATTTTAGGTACGTCAGTTTTTTTTTTTTTAATGAGTGTTCTACCGCCGTTTTTATTTCGTAGCAATGAAACAACTGCTACATTAGACGCATGTGGTCTGTGTCGTGACACGCCCATCCCTTGATATGTCTCTCATCAGATGGAAGATATAATACTTCCCATTTAGGTGCTGATCCCCCCCCCCCCTTTGTCAGGATTTGAACCCAGCCCAGCAATGTTTTGAATCCCGGATCAAGAGAGTCCGTATCCTTGACCATTAGGTCACAGAGGTGGAGTCGCCCAGTCGCCCTTCTTATTCCAAACAGAATAGCTTCGCCGCGCGGTGGAAGATACAAGACTAGCCACTCCGACTGTCTGATAAACTTGGACCTATTAGGAGAGGGAGTAGCGGGCCCAAGTATTAGTATAGCTAGGGTTATCGGCATTGAAGCCCAAGTCAGTACGATCAGATTACATCTTTTGTGACTTCTACTGGGAGGAATTTAGGCACCCCTGTCAATTATCTATGTTAAGCATAAATGCCAATGCTTGTCACAAATATCGTTCCCCCCTTAGTATACTACGCTAAATTTCATTACTTGACTTGGATTCGATCATTCGAACCACCAACCTCCAGATTCAAAGTCCACCGTGCTAAGGCTAAGGTTCATGTGGGAGGATAGAAAATTATAAACTCGGGCCCTGGAATACCTCGGATCAAATTTCAATACAAAGAAGGCCATTGTTTGTTTGTTAGCTACCTAATACACGTTTCAGCATCGTATTCTTTTCTTTTAGAAGGTGCGATCACTACGGGTAATATGGATTAGCAAGAGTGAAAGACAAGAGCAAGGATGAAGGAGGACCATGTGGAAAGTATAGAAACCGGCTCGGTGTTCAGACAATATCTCGTCACTATCATAGGTAAGTTTGAGCCGATTAATTGACAAATGAATTGGAAAATATCCTAACTTTAAGTTCACCGTGAAATACTTTCCATTATTATTTTTTTTTTGGGGAGTTCCATATAGGACGTATACTTTATTAATAAAAAGAAAAAAAAAAAATCATGACTACTATAATCTTTCCATTATTATTATTTTTTAAATGTTAATATGGATCTTCACAAAGTTACAGTCATCCAGCCAAACCTATTTATTTACCTATTTTATTAATTTGGTTAACTTACTCGCACAAATAAATTAACTAAAATGAACGAGTTTTATTTAAAACTAATTACATAGGTACTATACGTACATAAAAATAGGATGCGGACTTACCTTAAGGGCCACGGATGTTACCCTGCGGTGTTGAACGGGGTTAAAGCCAACTTGTGATTATATCAAATAACACTGAGTGCATTCCACAGGACCACACATACACACAGCAACTGACACTACTTAACACTTCATTGTCCGAAAAGCCGATAAGAACTGCACGACACAAATTAAAATATCACATGTTGTTAAATGCGTTCCACAGATCCATAAAAAAGAACTTCCTATTCCTAATGCAACGTAGGTATTTTTTTCCCCCACGTTCCTGTATAAATGTTTATTGGAATTTTTAATGGCTAGGTAGTCTAGGTACTCTCGGTACTTATACTGGAACTTGTCCCCTCAAACACACACATTCTCCGCCGATTGTTTGAGTAAAATACCTACACATTTTTTTCAAACGAGAATTCGTGACTTTCATGATCTAGTAAACATCTTGTTTATTTATTTCAGTGACTCTAAGCACACTCAACTATGGTATTCTGGTGGGGTGGCCTTCTCCTGTACAACGATTACTGCAGTCCAAAACTAACCCGGCCATTGGAGATGAACCATTCACTGATGATATGATGGCAATGGCAGGCGCCGTCGTGTATATTGGCGCAACCATAGGATCCTGCTTCTGGGCATTCGTTGCTAACAAGATTGGGAGACAGAAGACCTCCATTCTGATAGTACTACCCTATGTGATCACATGGACTTTAGTATGCTTCACCAATAGTTCCACCAGTTTGTATATCGCTCGAATGATAGGAGGCTTGGGTAATGCTGGCTCCATAATAAACGCTCCCATGTATGTGGCAGAAATCTGTACGCCCAGACTTCGAGATCATCTTGGTCCATTCCTCATGGTGTTTGGATGTATTGGTACGTTGTATGCTTATACCTGTGGCTGGCTCTTGCCTTTCCATATATTCAACTATATGAATCTTGTCATAGCCATTTTCTCCGTCCTAGTAACGTGCTATCTGCCCGAGACACCAGTCTATTACTTGAAGTGTAATGAGCTGAGGAAAGCAAAGAGATCATTAATTTGGTTGAGGAACTATCAAGAGGATAATGAGGAACATTTAAATGCACTGGAAACAGACTTGAAAGTTCTGGAGTCTTCATTTCTAAATCGAAACAGTTTAACACCATGGAGGGATCTACTCATACCTTCCACTAAGAATGCTGTGCTTGTAGGTTTAGGTTTGATCTCTTCTATCCAGTTCTCAGGCATTGCTGTTGTAACAGTGAATGCTGTGGCTATATTCACAAGTGCTGAGGTAAATGTTGGTACTCCGGTCAAGTTGGCCCCTCATCTTTCCTCTATCATCATAGCAATCCTGCAGCTGCTCAGTGCAATAGGTTCTGTGTACATAGTGAGCAAGTTTAACAGGAAATTCCTCCTTATAGTTACTTACACACCCATATCATTCTTCTTATTCCTCTTGGGTGTATTCTATTATTTAAAATTTATCAATTTCCAACATTTACACCACGGAGCATTAGCACCCTCAACAGGAAATTTCTCCTTATAGTTACTTACACACCTATATCATTCTTCTTATTCCTCTTGGGTGTATTCTATTATTTAAAATTCATCAATTTCCAACATTTACACCACGGAGCATTAGCACCCTTGGTATATTTATCAATCTATATTGTTGCATACTACATAGCAGCAGGACCAGTGACATACATAGTTTTGTCCGAAATTTTCCCTGCTGAAAATCGCAACTTATGTATGGGTATAGTGATGTTTTATCAACACATACTCATGGGTTCATTGGTTCGCTTGTTCCCTGTCATGAAGAGGAATATTGGTATGTTTGGATGTATGTGGACATATTCACTTGTGACTTTTATAGGGGTTATTTTAATTTTCCTCTATCTACCCGAGACCAAGAACAAATCATTTAAACACGTCGTGCAAAAACTGAGTCACCTACGAAAATTGAAATCAACTCCAAGCTGACGTTTAGAAGGTGGGGAGTGGGAGCGGGGGATACAGAAACTACAGATTGGAAAAATAGTCTAGTTCAAAACGCAAATGACAAGCACTAAAGCAAACTCAAAAATAGCTATTTGTAACAGATAAAATAGTAATTAAAGTCAGGCTTTTTAGGTAGATCAAAATTGAAGACTTTTATTTTGGTCGTGAATTAATCTCAAGTGACATGATGTCCAAATTTGAAACTCAAAAAAAGTTACACTTAAATTCGAAATATAAAAGTAGGTAATATAAACACTATTTACAAGGTATGATACAGACTGAAACGAAATAATGCAAATAAGAAACGGGGGGGGGGGGCATAGACCTTAACATAGCTATTTGTAACAGATAAAATAGTAATTAAAGTCAGGCTTTTTAGGTAGATCAAAATTGAAGACTTTTATTTTGGTCGTGAATTAATCTCAAGTGACATGATGTCCAAATTTGAAACTCAAAAAAAGTTACACTTAAATTCGAAATATAAAAGTAGGTAATATAAACACTATTTACAAGGTATGATACAGACTGAAACGAAATAATGCAAATAAGAAACGGGGGGGGGGGGATAGAGCTTAAATAAAACATGAGGAAACTTAAGTCGTACTTGATTTAAACTTAACTCATTCCGCCACATAGCAAAATAATTTCAATGTGTACGTATGTTTTGGGAAAATGTACGTAGGTACCTATATCTTCATTCAAATGAAGTGGATGTAGAAAAAGTAAAAATTCATTTTTTAAATACAACTGGGGAAGGGAAAATCAAGAAGACAAGTGTTATTCATTACGTACTTTAAATACAATAGATGTATTTTCCTTTCCTACAGTAGTAGTATTTTCGTAAATGGAAACGATTTCCCCTTTTCACAATGGCTGATTTCCTATGGTTTATAGTACGGACGCTACATCAACAAAAAGGGGAAATGAGCTTTAAAAGAAGGGAAGTCGTCTCAGTTTCCGTGAGGAAAATACGACCAATGTAGGAAAGTGAAAGTGTCCGCAAAGAATTTGCTATGTGGCTGAAGACATACGGGGGGAAATCACGGGGCAATGGAGTTCTGATGGTCCTTAATCACAATATGTCTAAATCTAAATTTTAAATACGATTATGTACATGTCAACAGGTGCATAAGGCAGTTGTCTGCCGGATTTTATGCATTTATGCTTTGAATTTATTTTAATAAATTTTATTTTTTAGGGCCTCAAAAAAGATTTGATTTGTTTGAATAAAATAAAAATATTTAATACACCTTTGAAAAATGATCTTGAATCTTGCCATTGGTTTTGAATATTGATAAGACCAATAATAATCAGAAAAAAAAAAAAACTGATTTGAACAAAAACTAAATAAATATCTCATTTTGAGATCAGTGTCCTATTTATACATATTCCAATAGTGATCAACGATCATTAATTTTATACCAGCTCTATAGAATCGACAATATAGTCAACATACAATAATACATTGACATAAATTGTCAAATATGTAATACTGTTTATTCATTTTCATTTAATTTTAGCATATAAAGGTATAAACACACTATTATTACGTCATGTGAGCTCACGTGACGTTAATTCTCACTGAAGTGCATGTCACGATACAGTTAAAATATTCTAATTGGTGATTAACTTGAACTCACTCCCATTTAATAGTCTAGGAAACGAAAACTTTGGCGGACAAAAATGACGTAGTTCTGATTTTTTAATCACTTGTAAAATATTTGATCGTTCGTTGAACGTACGTTGACTGGAGTGTGACCTGACCGGATAGTGGAATTCGGACTTTATGAGAGATAAAGTGGTAAACCTTTCAATGGCTGAGGTCATTTATTAAAAGGAATTTTAATTCTGTAAGCACAAGTGTATTTAATGCCATCAAGTCTTTCTCTCCGCCTCTCTAAGAGAGTAAAAACCAATTATTATCGTAATTTTCTTTTAATCGGGTTTCGTTGACACGCGAAGAAGAAAGGAGAGAAAGGGATCTTCATTTTGAAGGTACAGACTACTCGTATACAAAGTCCTGACTTATTGTCTTCGTATTTGAACAAGAAGTATACATAGTAGAGAATATGTATAAGGTGAATAGATGTATTTTCCTTTCCTACAGTAGGAAACGATTTGCCCTTTTCACAATGGCTGATTTCCTATGGTTTATAGTACGGACGCTACATCAACAAAAAAGGGGAAATGAGCTTTAAAAGAAGGGAAGTCGTCTCAGTTTCCGTGAGGAAAATACGACCAATGTAGGAAAGTGAAAGTGTCCGGTACGGATGCTACATTGCTACATCAACAAAAAAGGGGAAATGAGCTTTAAAAGAAGGGAAGTCGTCTCAGTTTCCATGAGGAAAATACGACCAATGTAGGAAAGTGAAAGTGTCCGCAAAGAATTTGCTATGTGGCTGAAGACATACGGGGGGAAATCACGGGGCAATGGAGTTCTGATGGTCCTTAATCACAATATGTCTAAATCTAAATTTTAAATACGATTATGTACATGTCAACAGGTGCATAAGGCAGTTGTCTGCCGGATTTTATGCATTTATGCTTTGAATTTATTTTAATAAATTTTATTTTTAAGGTCCTCAAAAAAGATTTGATTTGTTTGAATAAAATAAAAATATTTAATACACCTTTGAAAAATGATCTTGAATCTTGCCATTGGTCTTGAATATTGATAAGACCAATCAATAATAATCAGAAAAAAAAAAAAAAAACGGATTTGAACTAAAACTAAATAAATATCTCATTTTGAGATCAGTGTCCTGTTTATACATATTCCAATATTGATCAACGATCATTTTATACCAGCTCTATAGAATCGACAATATAGTCAACATACAATAATACATTGACATAAATTGTCAAATATGTAATACTGAATACTGTTTATTCATTTTCATTTAATTTTAGCATATAAAGGTATAAACACACTATTATTACGTCACGTGAGCTCACGTGACGTTAATTCTCACTAAAGTGCATGTCACGATACAGTCAAAATATACTAAACTTAGTGATTAAATGGAATTCACTCCCATTTAATCGCCTGTAAAATATTGGATCGTTCGTTGAACGTACTGTGACTGGAGTGTGACCTGAATGGATAGTGGAATTCGGGCTTTATGAGAGATAAAGTGGTAAACCTTTCAACACGCGAAGAAGAAAGGGAATTATTTTCGTCATCTTCATTCAATTTTCACCCTGTAGGTACAGACTACTCGTATACAAAGTCCTGACTTATTGTCTTCGTATTTGAACAAGAAGTATACATAGTAGAGAATATGTATAAGGTGGTACTTATATAACATCAGGGCAGGCAGATTCAGTATACAACTCAGCTTCCGAAGAACAACTGTACACATCTGAGAATTGTTTGGACTGCGACAGAATTGTTTTCAATCTGAAATAAGAAAACAAGAATGAATAAAATTAAATGAATTAAAGCAAAGAGATGAGAAAACACGTTTTTTTTTTTTTTTGAAGAGGTTTGATAGAGGGGACTGTAACTGCTATGGTCTTATCGTCCCGAAATCGAAGAGAGAAGAAAGACAGGATAGGAGAAAGCCAGGCAAAGAGATGAGAAAACACGTTTTTTTTAAGAGGTTTGATAGAGGGGACTGTAACTGCTATGGTCTTATCGTCCCGAAATCGAAGAGAGAAGAAAGACAGGATAGGAGAAAGCCAGATAAAGAGATGAGAAAACACGTTTTTTTTTAATAGGTTTGATAGAGGGGACTGTAACTGCTATGGTCTTATCGTCCCGAAATCGAAGAGAGAAGAAAGACAGGATAGGAGAAACCCAGCCGTTCCGAGAATGAACCTCATCCCTTCAGGATAAACTCCGCCCCGGGCGGGAATCGAACCCGCGGCCTAGCGCTTACAAGGCAGACGCGCTACCAACCAAGCTAAATAGGCTGGCAGTGTAGGCAATGTAATTTAAATGAAAGTGTTCTAAATTATGCTCGACACGATTTTTTTCCCCGAACGGCAAGTGGGAACGGGCCTTTGATGAATCATACTTACAGAGATTTTAATGTATAATAAATGTCCCACAACGGGAAATTTGTTTAAAAATAATAGTCATAATAATAAAACTTACAGCGCTGAGTCACTTAATTGTCCCAGTATACTGAGGAGCTGATTGTGTTCTCGTGACGTCACAGAACATACTCCCTGACTATAGGCGAGGAAGAAGAGAGAGGGAGGCTCTACCGTTTCCAAAGCAGGTTGATGAATGTGAGGCGTGGACTCTAGTAAGGACTCTAATGCCTGGAAGAGAGAAAAACAGGATAAAATAAATATGTACGTATACACATATGGGGAAAAATGGCCTAATGGCCCCAAATTCCAACATTTGTAACAACAATAAATTTAACACAGTTAGTAAACATGAGTAGGAGGCCAGCATAGTTAGCTTAGTTGGTAGTGCGTCTGCCTTGTAAGCGCTAGGCCGCGGGTTCGATTCCCGCATAATAAATGTCCCACAACGGGAAATTTGTTTAATAATAATAGTCATAATAATAAAACTTACAGCGCTGAGTCACTCAATTGTCCCAGTATACTGAGGAGCTGATTGTGTTCTCGTGACGAGAGCGGTTCCCTGATAGTACTACCCTATGTGATCACATGGACTTTAGTATGCTTCACCAATAGTTCCACCAGTTTGTACATCGCTCGAATGATAGGAGGCTTGGGTAATGCTGGCTCCATAATAAACGCTCCCATGTATGTGGCAGAAATCTGTACGCCCAGACTTCATGAGGCGTGGACTCTAGTAAGGACTCTAATGCCTGGAAGAGAGAAAAACAGGATAAAATAAATACGTATACACATCTGGGGGCCCAGACTTCGAGATCATCTTGGTCCATTCCTCATGGTGTTTGGATGTATTGGTACGTTGTATGCTTATACCTGTGGCTGGCTCTTGCCTTTCCATATATTCAACTATATGAATCTTGTCATAGCCATTTTCTCCGTCCTAGTAACATGTTATTTGCCCGAGACACCAGTCTATTACTTGAAGTGTAATGAGCTGAGGAAAGCAAAGAGATCATTAATATGGTTGAGGAACTATCAAGAGGATAATGAGGAACATTTAAACGCACTGGAAACAGACTTGAAAGTTCTGGAGTCTTCATTTCTAAATCCAGACAAAAGTAAACTATATCTGTTTAAATTCAGATTGTAGTCCCAGGCCTTACCTTGAACGCCTGTCGTACGGCAGATATCCTCGTCATGGTCTCATAGGTAGTCACATTGCCCAGGGCACTACTAGACTGTACTGTCCGCTCTATACTTCTGCCTATACACGGGGCAGACTCTGCCACCACGCGCTGAGAATCGTTTACCGCCGGGAACTCTGAGTCTAGCAGAGCGCCATCCGTGGAGTAGAGAACATTCCATGGGGATACTGAGGAGAGGACGGCCTGGCTGAGATCAACACCTAGACGACCGTAGATGAGGGACCTGTGAGGAGAAGAATAAGAATTATTATTTTAAAGACGGAGCAATCTCCGTGGTCGAGTGGGTATCACACTAGGCTTGCACTCCGGAGATCCCGGGTTCGAAGTTTTTTCGGCATTACCAGTGTAAAGATTTTATTTTAAGCAACCTCCGTGGTCGAGTGGGTATCACATTAGGCTTGCACACTGGAGATTCCGGGTTCGAAGTTTTTTTCGGCTCTGTTCGTGGAGATCGGGGTGCACTCAGCCTCTCGAGGACAATGACTGCCGGGAACTCTGAGTCTAGCAGAGCGCCATCCGTGGAGTAGAGAACATTCCATGGAGATACTGAGGAGAGGACGGCCTGGCTGAGATCAACACCTAGACGACCGTAGATGAGGGACCTGTGAGAAGAATTTTATTATTATTTTAATCTTTATTTCAGAATATTAGGTACATAACATACATACTTCTCCTCCCAAGTTATTATTGTAACTTCTGAGAGGAGGTTGGTGATTATCGTGTAAAGATTATTATTTTAAGCAACCTCCGTGGCCGAGTGGGTATCACACTAGGCTTGCACACTGGAGATTCCGGGTTCGAAGTTTTTTTCGGCTCTGTTCGTGGAGATCGGGGTGCACTCAGCCTCTCGAGGACAATTGAGTAGCTACTATAATCGAGCAGCGACCAGTGGCGGCATTACCGGTGTTAAAAGTACATTTCCTTAGGTTTCCTTAGTGTTCCTGATTACCAGGCGAGCATCTTCACCACTCCACTATCTTCTTCTTCTTCGCCTTTTGCCATACTTACAGGGTGTACTCTGGATGGTAAAAGGGAGCAGAAAGAATGCCGGATGGTACCACGATAGTGTTCGCAGACACGATGTACACTATCTTCTTCTTCTTCACCTTTTCCCATTTTCAGATAGACCGATGACCACTACACTACCAAGGGTATTAAAATAAAATGCCATACTTACAGGGTGTACTCTGGATGGTAAAAGGGAGCAGAAAGAATGCCGGATGGTACCACGATAGTGTTCGCAGACACGATGTAGGATATGGCCAGGTCTGGGGAGACTATAGCATCTAGCCATCTGAAACAAGCAGCACACGTTTATGAAATAATTATTTAATAATAAACTATGTAGTTAGCTTGGAGGGTAACGCTCTAGGTCGCGGGTTCGATTCCCACCCGGGGCGAACTTTATCACAGATTTTTTTTCCTCGGAGATGAACCATTCACTGATGATATGATGGCAATGGCAGGCGCCGTCGTGTATATTGGCGCAACCATAGGATCCTGCTTCTGGGCATCGGAAACTGTAAGTAATAACCGAGGAATTCAAGATAGAAGGAGTACAGGATAGGAGAAAGCCTGCCGTGAGAGAACGAACCTTACCTGTTTATGATAAAGTTTGCATTGGACGGGAATCAAACCCGTAACCTGGTGTTCACAAGGCATGCGCATTACCCTCCAGGCTAACTAGGCTGGCTAAGGATGTTGGGAAAACGTGGTAGAAACGTGAGCTCACGAGACGTGATAGTAGTATAGCTGTCCTGAACGAGATTACCTACACCTACAACATTCTGGGAAAACTTTAAACTACATCTTTCAGACTCCATATGAGCTCACGTGACGTGTGGCAGTGTGTTTTCACGTTTTTGCTTACCGGTGAATTATATTGATCCTCAATGAAGTAGAAGTTTCTATCGGGCAAGCCGAGTCCAGCCGGGTAGCTGTCCTGAACGAGATACATTATGGGAATACTTTAAACTACATCTTTCAGACTCCATATGAGCTCACGTGACGTGACGTGTGGTAGTGTGTTTTCACGTTTTTGCTTACCGGTGAATTATATTGATCCTCAATGAAGTAGAAGTTTCTATCGGGCAAGCCGAGTCCAGCCGGTTTTTTTCCTAAAAGTACTTTCTTTATTTGATAAGTGAACGATCATTTAGAATGAAACAAAAAGTAGATATCACAATAATTACAGTAGAGACAATATCCGCCATACAGATACTTAACTTTAAGTTTAGTACTTTCAAATGTTCGTATGTTAATTGAAAAGGTTCCTTCTCGGAACGGCTCTTTATTTCGGGACGATAAGACCTCAACAGTTACAGTTCCTTCCATAAAAGAGTTCTCTCTGGGAACTTGAAAGTTTGATCAGAAAATTTCCGCCCTGGCTGGGATTGGAACCCAGCACCTCCGGGTTGAGAGTCTCTCGGACACAAAGATGGACAAGGTAGATTGAAGAACATACCTAGTTTCATCAGTAGGGGTAACAAGTCGCCTCTGTAGTTCCAGTTGTCGGAACAGATTGCCAGATTCCACGGCTCCGAAGAAGTCATTCTTGTACACATAGAGAGAACTGTAGTACTCATTCACATACTTGTCCAAACTCAGAGGATTGGGGAGACCGACTTGCAGGCTGATACTCTGGATCTGAAATCAGTCACATTAGATAAAAAATAATTATTTGCAAAAAAATATTATCATACTCAAAATTGGTGTGGCTCCACCTTGAACAGGGAGTAGACCAGCCTAGTCTGGCCGAGAGACTTTAATCAGAGAGCATTCCAGCCTAAAATTTCCTTTGCTAAGGAACTCTAACTGCGAGAGTAATAGAGGGGATGATAGAAGGCACTAATACAGTTGGAAGGCCACCCCTCGACTACATAAAGCAGATCATGAGAGACATGAACGTGACGACATACTAGGAAAGCAGAAGATCGAGAATCATGGCGTACTGCTGCAAACCAGCCCCTCGGCTGTTAACCAATGATGATGAGAATTACCAAAAGTTCGAGTGCGAAAGACATCCACTCGTAAAATTTGTAGCCAAAACCAAATGTCAGCCCAAAGTAATCACCCTAGTAATGTCAGGCCAAAGTAATCACCCTAGGGCTGATTGAGAGGTTGACGAAAAACGCTGACTCTTATTTGTTTAGGATTAAATCCACCGCGGGCATGAATCGACCTAGCGCTTACAGGTTATCTGCTAACCTAGACACACTATCCTCCAAAGGGTAACTAGGCTGGCACCATGGTCTGAGGCTCTAAGCTAACTAGGCTGCTATGATTTTACCTTTTGCAGAATAAAGTTGCGTAGTTCGGGGGAGAGCCAGCCAGCTTGCTTATAGTTGTTCACGATGGTTGACCGGACAGCATTGAACACTTTATCGACCGATTCTGTCACTTGAGCTGAAGGTGGATTGTTCTTCTGTACCAGAGCAGTCACTCCTAGACCCATATAACGCTGGAGGGTGTCGACACAGAACTCCCATCGAGGTAGAGGTAACACTTCACCTGAAGAGGAGAGGTTTATGTTAGATGATTGTTGGAACATGGAACACAGAAGTTAATCGTGGAATAGAATTGCTCTAATTCGAGAAATTCCCCAATTTCCAATAAAGTTAATTTTATAAAGCTCTAAGGTAGGATAGCTAGGATAGCCAGCATCACGCGACTGTCCAGATGGTCACTCATCCGGTCAACAACCACGAGCAACATTGCTTAACTTCAGTGAATCATTAGGAACCTAGTGCGGAAGGTAGGATAGCTAGGATAGCCAGCGTCACGCGACTGTCCAGATGGTCACTCATCCGGTCAACAACCACGAGCAACATTGCTTAACTTCAGTGAATCATTAGGAACCTAGTGCGTTATCGGCACTCGCTTTTGGTAACTTTAACCATCGGTAAATGGTCTAACTATTCATTGAATCAGGGTGTCTACCAAAATGGAAAAATAAAATTCCCTGACTTTTCTCGGTTTTCCAGTCCATTTTTTCCAAATTTCCCACCCTATTAGTAAAAAGGACGAAGTCGATAGCCGTGTTCTTGTATTGACCCAGCAGCCCAGCACCTAATTGGGAAGTATTGAAGGATATACGACGGGAAGGGCATGCTACGACACAGACCAAACGAGTCTAATGTAGCACTTGTTTGATTTCTACGGAATAAAAAAAAAGCAGTGAAACAGCACTTAATTTATTGCCATTATTTTGGCCATGGTCGAATTCACCCGGGGTACGAGTTTTGGTAGGTCCATAGGTTTTTGTCTTCCTTATTTTTTAAACGCTATTTGGTCTTGAACCACCAAATCCGAAGTCCACTAACAACCAACTTCCCAGTAAAAAGGACGAAGTCGATAGCCGTGGTCTTGTATTGACCCAGCACCTAATTGGGAAGTATTGAAGGATATACGACGGGAAGGGCATGCTACAACACAGACCACACGAGTCTAATGTAGCACTTGTTTGATTTCTACGGAATAAAAAAAAGCAGTGAAACAGCACTTAATTTATTGCCATTATTTTGGCCATGGTCGAATTCAGGCGGGGTACGAGTTTTGGTAGGTCCATAGGTTTTTGTCTTCCTTATTTTTTAAACGTTATTTGGTCTTGAACCACCAAATCCGAAGTCCACTAACAACCAAGCTACTGAGGGTGGTTACTCACCGAAGGGGCAGACTGTTTCACTTCGCGCAGAGTGACCTTTTTGTAGCCAGAGTTGATATCTTTGAGAACATCGGCCTCGGGAGTGATTTCAGCAAGTCTTATCTCATAGTGAAAGATGTCATCACATAGTTGTTTGGCCCCCACACTTGTAACGCCCAGGAGCTGGGACATGTCACTGATGTAGGTCTGATAGGCGAGGAGAATCTAAAACACAGAGAGAGTTATTTAGTGATAAATAAAATGTTTGATATGGGAAACTGTAAGTAATAACCGAGGAATTCAAGACAGAAGGAGTACAGGATAGGAGAAAGCCTGCCGTGAGAGGGGAAACTGTAAGTAATAACCGAGGAATTCAAGACAGAAGGAGTACAGGATAGGAGAAAGCCTGCCGTGAGAGTAAATTAAAATGTTTGATATGGGAAACTGTAAGTAATAACCAAGGAATTCAAGACAGAAGGAGTACAGGATAGGAGAAAGCCTGCCGTGAGAGAACGAACCTTACCTGTTTATGATAAAGTTCGCATTGGACGGGAATCAAACCCGTAACCTAGTGTTCACAAGGCATGCGCACTACCCTCCAGGCTAACTAGGCTGGTTAAGGATGTTGGGAAAACGTGGTAGAAATGTGAGCTCACGAGACGTGATAGCAGTATAGCTGTCCTGAACGAGATAACCTACAACATTCTGGGAAAACTTTAAACTACATCTTTCAGACTCCATATGAGCTTACGTGACGTGACGTGTGGTAGTGTGTTTTCACGTTTTTGCTTACCGGTGAATTATATTGATCCTCAATGAAGTAGAAGTTTCTACTAGGAATGATGGTTCACGAAATATGCGCTTGTAACAAGCCAATATCAAAAAAAATCGAAAGTTATATCCACTTTTTTTTTTACACCAATAATTTACGACATACAGCCTGATTCCCTCGAATTTGCCATCAAAAATTTTGTCAAAAGAGAACGAATGTGCCATCAACTCATCCCTTCAGGATAAACTCCGCCCCGGGCGGGAATCGAACCCGCGGCCTAGCGCTTACAAGGCAGACGCGCTACCAACCAAGCTAAATAGGCTGGCATTGTAGGCAATGTAATTTAAATGAGAGTGTTCTAAATTATGCTCGACACGATTTTTTTCCCCGAACGGCAAGTGGGAACGGGCCTTTGATGAATCATACGTACAGAGATCTCTCTGTGATATCTCCAAATATTTCAACATGGATTTTTTTTTTCAAGAGTTTCCATTAGAGTATTTAAGATGACCAAGGAGTCTTTCCTATGTAACTTTTCACGAGAACTGAGGAGCTGATTGTGTTCTCGTGACGTCACAGAACATAATCCCTGACTATAGGCGAGGAAGAAGAGAGAGGGAGGCTCTACGGTTTCCAAAGCAGGTTGGTGAATATGAGGCGTGGACTCTAGTAAGGACTCTAATGCCTGGAAGAGAGAAAAACAGGATAAAATAAATACGTATACACATCTGGGGGAAAAATGGCCTAATGGCCCCAAATTCCGACATTTGTAACAACAATAAGTATAACACACTTAGTAAACATGAGTAGGAGGCCAGCATAGTTAGCTTAGTTGGTAGTGCGTCTGCCTTGTAAGCGCTAGGCCGCGGGTTCGATTCCCGCCCGGGGCGGATTTTATCTAAACCGCGAATACCGCGAACAACCGCAGATACCGCGAACAAACCGCGGAAACCGCGGATACCGCGAACAAACCGCGGATACCGCGAACAAACCGCGGATACCGCGAACAAAACGCGGATACCGCGAACGAACCGCGGATACTGCGCACAAAACGCGAATACCGCGAACAAAACGCGAATACCGCGAACAAACCGCGGATACCGAGAATAAATGGCCAGGTCTGGGGAGACTATAGCATCTAGCCATCTGAAACAAGCAGCACACGTTTATGAAATAATTATTTAATACCAAACTATGTAGTTAGCTTGGAGGGTAACGCTCTAGGTCGCGGGTTCGATTCCCACCCGGGGCGAACTTTATCACAGATTTTTTTTCCTAGGGAAATATTGACTAGCCAGAGTCCACATGATGTACTTGCTCAGGGGTCTGAAAAAACGAGCGGAAAAGAAGTTAACACCAGAAATTGTGGGAATAAGGAAGGAAATTCCGCTTTCCCCGCAACTTGGAAGGAATGGTGATGAAAAAACTATGAACAAAAGAGAAAGAAGGGAAGGAGAGAAAGCCGATATCTTGGTAGGAAAAAAAAAAAAAAAAAACGCA
>NW_007378150.1:125081-148535 GCF_000475195.1 Diaphorina citri
AGAAACGTGAGCTCACGAGACGTGATAGTAGTATAGCTGTCCTGAACGAGATTACCTACACCTACAACATTCTGGGAAAACTTTAAACTACATCTTTCAGACTCCATATGAGCTCACGTGACGTGTGGCAGTGTGTTTTCACGTTTTTGCTTACCGGTGAATTATATTGATCCTCAATGAAGTAGAAGTTTCTATCGGGCAAGCCGAGTCCAGCCGGGGACACCCGAATGATGTTCTGCAGGGCATCACTTGGATCTGGTACCACGTCCACTTTCAAGTACGGAGTACCACCGTGTTCTGCATGAACCTTGACTAGGGAGCGTTTGGGATCCCAGGAGTACATGTTGGTTGCTAACTTCCCGCTCTGTATGGTCCAACCACCTAGAAGACAACGAAAATTAAATTAATATCTGCATCGTGGAGTAGTGGTCAATGCACTTGCTAGGCAAACAGGAGGGCTCCGGTTCAATCCAAGCTGTTGCATAGAATTTCATCCTTATTTATGTATTTCAGTAACTACTCAATTGTCCTCACGAGGATTTTGAGCAGAGAACCGAAAAACTTCGACCTCGCCGGAAAAGAACCTGGGACCTCCGGTGTGCAAGCGCAAGTGTGATACCCACTTGGACACGGAGGTTGCTTCCTATTCTACTTATCCTGTAGAATAGGAAGCATGGGTGCAAGACGTCAGAGCGTTTGGGATCCCAGGAGTACATGTTGGTTGCTAACTTCCCGCTCTGTATGGTCCAACCACCTAGAACAAAACGAAAATGAAATTAATCTGCATCGGTGGAGTAGTGGTCAATGCACTTGCTAAGCAAACAGGAAGGCTCCTGTTCAATCCAAGCTGTTGCATGGAATTTCATCCTTATTTACGTATTTCAGTAACTACTCAATTGTCCTCACGAGGATTTTGAGCAGAGAGCCGAAAGCCCAAATTTCTGGCCCAAATGCCCAAATGTACTTATTAAATTAGTACCATAATCTACCCACTTTCCCCTGAGTGAAGATAAAATTGATAACACAATTCCAATTCAGACTAGTACCTACACAAGACTAAAATATTACCATTTCATACAAGTATTAAAATCAGATACCTCACCCTAGCGCGGTTTTTGAACCACTCCTTTCACATTCGTTTTGTAAGTCAATAAGTTCAAGGCCTTGATCCCACCAAGTGCTACAGACGCATACTGTGCACAGTCAGACTTAAATCTCATGTTTGGTTCAGTTTTTAACGATGTAAATGTAAGAGCCGAAAAACTTCGACCTCGCCGGAAAAGAACCCGGGACCTCCGGTGTACAAGCGCAAGTGTGATACCCACTTGTACACGGAGGTTGCTTTCTATTCTACTTATCCTGTAGAATAGGAAGCATGGGTGCAAAACGTCCTACGTCATGGGTGCAACAGCCCTACTGGACTCCACACACAGAAATTTCGTCAGAATAGACCCACATTTAAATGCTAGTAAAGGAAGTACTTACCCACATCAGTGAATACTTTGGTCAGAGGTTTGTGTCCATCGGATTCGATACGGTAAATGTACCAGATCTTCAAAGTACATAATATATTTTGTTACGAGTGTTTACCGTCAGGGGAATTAGGGGAGGGTTTATCCATTCGGATTAGTACAGATTGAACCTGTGTAGTTCCGACTACTTAAGTAAGCCCTGGCCTGGATTTGGAAGGGGGTATTTGTTTGCACTTTGTCAAACATTTGGAGCTCATTAGTTTGAAGTTCATTACGATCATTTTCTACTGATAGTAAGCAAACAGTAGGTCTGGCCCGTCTGTGTAGGTAGGTACTACTGATATAAAAATAGAACCCTTCATGTTGTTTTACCACGAACATGGGATTTATATTCTGACTATACAGGTATACATGCAATGCGCTTCTGAAGAACTTGGTACCTACAAGGAATCTATTAAATCTGCTGTTTTACCATTATGTACCTACCATGTTCATGGTGATATCTCTATCTATCTCATGATTCTGTCCGTGTGGTCAGATGAACAATCAATGACGATTTCTCAGAAAATGTGGTTGAAAAGATGAGTTCAGCCAGTCATTAATAAACTACCTACATGGAATCTATTAAATTTGCTGTTTTACCATTATGTACCTACCATGTTCATGGTGATATCTCTATCTATCTCATGATTCTGTCCGTGTGGTCAGATGAACAATCAATATTATCATACTCAAAATTGGTGTGGCTCCTCCACCTTGAACAGGGAGTAGACCAGCCTAGTCTGGCTGAGAGACTTTAAACAGAGAGCATTCCAGCCTAAAATTTCCTTTGCTAAGGAACTCTAACTGCGAGAGTAATAGAGGGGATGATAGAAGACACTAATACAGTTGGAAGGCCACCCCTCGACTACATAAAGCAGATCATGAGAGACATGAACGTGACGACATACTACGACCTGAAGAGGAAAGCAGAAGATCGAGAATCATGGCGTACTGCTGCAAACCAGCCCCTCGGCTGTTAACCAATGATGATGAGAAATTGAGAATTACCAAAAGTTCGAGTGCGAAAGACATCCACTCGTAAAATTTGTAGCCAAAACCAAATGTCAGGCCAAAGTAATCACCCTAGGGCTGATTGAGAGGTTGACGAAAAACGCCGACTCTTATTTGTTTAGGATTAAATCCACCGCGGGCATGAATCGGCCTAGCGCTTACAGGTTATCTGCTAACCTAGACACGCTATCCTCCAAGCTCCAAGATAACTAGGCTGACACCATGGTCTGAGGCTCTAAGCTAACTAGGCTGCTATGATTTTACCTTTTGCAGAATAAAGTTGCGTAGTTCGGGGGAGAGCCAGCCGCAAGACGTCCTACGTCATGGGTGCAACAGTCCTACTGGACTCCACACACAGAAATTTCGTCAGAAAAGACCCACATTTAAATGCTAGTAAAGGAAGTACTTACCCACATCAGTGAATACTTTGGTCAGAGGTTTGTGTCCATCGGATTCGATACACAAAACGTCCTACGTCATGGGTGCAACAGTCCTACTGGACTCCACATACAGAAATTTCGTCAGAAAAGACCCCTATTTAAATGCTAGTAAAGGAAGTACTTACCCACATCAGTGAATACTTTGGTCAGAGGTTTGTGTCCATCGGATTCGATACTTTCCACGTCCATACAGGAATCAAAGAACGTCTTGAGTTTCCACTGAACATTAGCAGCATCAGCTAGAGTAGGAGACCATGGTCTGGTCACGATGAGATCTCGGATCTTTTGCTTCTCTGTAATACGAACCAAGTCACTGCCGTGAGATAAAATAAAATCAAGTGTGCCGAGAGGAGCGCGAACGCTAGTTCGAAGTGCCGAGCCGCACGGCCTATACTAACACGAAACAGGGTTTCATGGTTTTAGAATATACCTTGTTTATCCTGCTGGAATAGGACTGAAAAGTCCCTAGGTATACTCCCGTAGCCAATAAGGTTGGTTTCACAGTTCAAAACTGCAATTTAGCTGATAGAAATTTCAAAGTTAATCTTTGTTCTATGAGAGGTACAAAACCCAACTCTCCCTTTCATCCAATTTCTTGCTCAATCCTCTGCTCCCCAATAAGTTACCCAATAGTTTAGGAGATGTCACATAGTGTACTAGAAATTTAATATTGTTACTTAAATACCTAAGATATTTTACTTTCCTTACTATAGGAAAGCTGCAGTATTCAAATCAGTTCTCCCTCTGTCTGCCCCCTCTTTCTCTCGTCCCAAAACTTACGTTCATATGAAATCTGGGTCCTCATATTCCAGGAGTGTTTGTGCTGCAGAGGGACATGGTTGTTTTTGAGCCAACTACCGCACGCGTACTCTCGGAAGTCATCACATGCTGACACATTGTTGTTCAACATGGGCAACATCTGAAAGCAAAAAGTAAAAAGAAGATTGGAATGAAATATTTAATTTATTTATTTACGGGACTAACCCTTTATACAAAAATGACAATAGAAAAATACACTAAAACTAAACAAACATAAACAACAATCAAATACAGTAGGAAAAAATAAAATAAAATAAAAATAAAATGAAATATAAAAGGAAAGTAAAGAAGAGTAAGTAGGTGCTTAAATTTAATTAAAATTAAAATCGCCGTCATTTTCATTAGAACTCGGATAAAGACCATCCAAAGATGTCCTACGCCTGAGCGCGAGCGCCGTTAAAGTAGAGTTATGAACCAGGCAAACCTGGTCGTTGCTGACTTCCCGTCTGTAAGCCTACCGTCAATGATTAACTAGACTGGTTTAATGACAGAGAAAACTGTAACAACGGAGGTCTTATCGTCCCCAAAGAGGAGAAAGAGGACAGGGTAGGAGAAAACCAGCCGTTCCACGAACGAACCTCATTTTAAATAAAGACCGCCCGGGCGGATATCGAACCCGCGACCTAGCACTTACATGACTGTTTTTGATAAGAGAAATAATTGTGTCCTCCCTCGCTACTAGAACAGTCACTAGATATAAAAGAACTCATTGAAGGGTGTAATAGAAGCCTTATAATAGCGAATTATTATCTACTTGACTATAAACAAAGTACCCATAGGGATGCTACCTAAAAAAGGTAGACACTAATAAACTGATAAACAAGGTATTACGAACATCTGCAAACTGATAGGGTTTGCAGGTTTGTACAAAACGTACCTTTAAGGTACTAGAAAATTAGACCCTTTGGAAATATTAGGGATCGGATCAAACTATGACAAGCCAGGTGTTGAGGAAATGAGGTACCGAATTTCATAACGAAGGGATTACCTGGCTTCGTGGCTAAACAAGTAAGGTCTCTTAATAGGAAGGTACTCTACTTCCGTTATTAATAATAATTACTAATAAGAATAAACCGCGAATACCGCGAACAACCGCAGATACCGCGAGCCAACCACAAATACCACGAGCAAACCGCGAATAGGTGACTTATCACAGAAGAATCGATGAGGACCTTCCACTTATGAAAATGAAGGGGAAATGAGTAATTACTAATATTTAGCAATATGTATTACATAATATTGCTATATGTAAAAACTCAATGAAGTTCAATTACCTCCCTTGTAACCAAAATAGGATTGTATCCGGGTAGAACCCAGTTAGAAAAGAGGATAATCCGATCCTGTACCCGGATTCTATCCAGATAGAAAGTAGAAAGCTATCTCGTTGAGAACAATAGAGGAAGAAAAAGTACCCAATAGATACCTACGAAGTCGCCACTGATAACAGGATAGTTTGGAGAGAGGAGAAATGTTCATTCATTCCCCTACATTACGTACAACTTCCCCTTCAACGCTGAAGGATAACTCGATCCTGTACCCGGATTCTATCCAGATAGAAAGCCATCTCATTGAGAACAATAGAGGAAGAAAAAGTACCCAATAGATACCTACGGAGTCGCCACTGATAACAGGATAGTTTGGAGAGAGGAGAAATGTTCATTCATTCCCCTACATTACGTACAACTTCCCCTTCAACGCTGAGCTCAACTCAAAACGCAAAACACCATTCACGTATTTCACGTATTCGTACTGTTCTCAAATCTCAATATTCTGCTGTTAAATTTATACACAAATTTTCTAACAGGTAAGCCATTATTCTATCACAGTTTACTACAAATTTTAAATTCAAATTCATTCCTCAAAACCCGAGCGAGAAAAAAATTTGGCTTCCCTCATAAAAATTTGAATTTTTGAATGCGCGCGTAAGAGTTCAAATATTTACAAAGAGGAAAAAGTTTTCAATCTCGTGTTCCAAAGAGAAAACAAGGTCAGCTGATTTCGGTGTTTTCTTTTTGACTTTCCAGCAAAAGGTTAGGATTTTGGTTCAAGTTTTTTTAAAGATCTATCTTTTTCAGTAGATCTTTCCAAGTTTCAAAAGGGATTTCAAATAGAACTCATCCTTTTTTCAGTGTAGAATGGCTTCCCTCATGAAATCCTCCCGCATGGCTGCTCGCCTTGTCACCTCTGCAACCAGAGTAGCAAGACGGGGTTATGCTGATCAAATGGACTTCACTTTGGCTTCAGGGAATAAAGTGTTCTACACCAACCAAAATGTAAAGCAAGTGTCCTCCCGCATGGCTGCTCGCCTTGTCACCTCTGCAACCAGATTAGCAAGACGGGGTTATGCTGATCAAATGGACTTCACTTTGGCTTCAGGGAATAAAGTGTTCTACACCAACCAAAATGTAAAGCAAGTAGATGTGCCCTCTTTCAGTGGAGCTTTTGGTATTCTGCCAAACCATGTCCCCACCCTGGCCATTCTGAAACCCGGTGTCATTACAGTCTATGAAACTGAAGGTAAGTGTAATCAATGTCTCGGCACAATCACCAATGGTAATACACCACTAAGTTCAAAATTTAAAGAATGTTTTGTGATGTTTGCAATGAAGGTATCTACATAATTGCACACTATTGTTATTGTTTGCTTATCATTTAAGTACCACTCGGGAAAGATTGTATGATCCAGTGTGTTGTGCATGTAGGTAACCCTAGGGAGGTTATGCTCAATATTTAAAAATTATCTTCTTTCACAATCACCAATGGTAATACACCACTAACTATTAGAAATGGTTTTCAAGAAGATACTTCAAAATTTAAAGAATGTTTTGTGATGTTTGCAATGAAGGTATCTATACATAATTGCACACTATTGTTATTGTTTGCTTATCATTTAAGTACTACTCGGGAAAGATTGTATGATCCAGTGTGTTGTGCATGTAGGTAACCCTAGGGAGGTTATGCTCAATATTTAAAAATTATCTTCTTTCTTAACAAGTAATACAGGGTCAGTAAAATTTGGTACTCTAGGAATTATATTAGGAAATAATAGTGGGTGGGTGTACTCTTTGGTAGAGCATGGCTTTATGATCAGTAGAACATGCCTTTGTGTTTTCATGTTAATAACGTCATTTTTAACAATTTTTCTTTTTTCAGGTGTATCACAGAAAATCTTTGTATCCAGTGGCACCATTACCGTCAATGATGATTCATCTGTTCAAATCATTGCCGAGGAAGCCCACCCTGTTGACAGTTTAGATGCCTCTGCTGCCCGAGATGTTCTAAGCAAAGCCCAAAGTGAACTGAGCAGTGCATCCTCCGAGACTGCCAAGGCAGAAGCACAGATTGCTGTTGAAGTAGCTGAGGCTCTGGTTGCTGCTGCATCCTAAATTCCACTGTTGTAAAGATTTTGTTATATTTGTTTAGTTAAGAGATATTAAAGGTAATAATGTCTCTCTCAAGAAACCTGCTATTGTATAGCAGCACTTGCAAGTGCACAGAAAGATCTCACTGCAAGCTAGAGATTTTAACTTGAGTCCGAGCACTGAAGTTTCATTGTGGCCATTCTGCTAATATGAAAGGAGCTAAAACAGTTTTGTATTGAAGGGCTGTCAGTGTTAAGGGATTTATGGTACTCTAGGAATTATATTAGGAAATAATAGTGGGTGGCTGTACTCTTTGGTAGAGCATGGCTTTATGATCAGTAGAACATGCTTGTGTTTTAATGTTAAGAATGTCATTTTTCACAATTTTTCTTTTTTCAGGTGCATCACAGAAAATCTTTGTATCCAGTGGCACCATTACCGTCAATGATGATTCATCTGTTCAAATCATTGCCGAGGAAGCCCACCCTGTTGACAGTTTAGATGCCTCTGCTGCCCGAGATGTTCTAAGCAAAGCCCAAAGTGAACTAAGCAGTGCATCCTCTGAGACTGCCAAGGCAGAAGCACAGATTGCTGTTGAAGTAGCCGAGGCTCTGGTTGCTGCTGCATCCTAAATTCCACTGTTGTAAAGATTTTGTTATTTGTTTAGTTAAGAGATATTCAAGGTAATGTTTCTGTGGAGAAACCTGCTATTGTATAGCAGCACTGGCAAGTGCACTGAAAGATCTCACTGCTAGCTTGAGTCCAAGCACTGAAGTTATATTGTGCTAATATTATGTGAAGGGCTAACAGTTTCTATTGAAGGACTGTATTATATATTTATGGTTTAAAATATGTCTTGATGATTTCTTTATTGAAATGTGCTAAGAAGAAATAGAAAAAAAAGATGTTGCATTATGGAAATTTCAGTAATAAATGGCATTTTTTTTTTTTTCTTGCATTGCAGCTTTTTGAAGGAAGATTTTCAAATAAGTTTATTGTTTGTATTGTACGTGCTGGACTAAAGCCATGCCCACTATTGTTAATTCCTAACATGATTAATGAAATCAAAATCAATCAACAAAATATCACTTGTTGATTGATTTTGATCCTCCTCAATTAAGAGATTATGGTGTACAGGAGTATGTACTTATTAAATTAGTATCAGTATCTACCCACTTTCCCCTATGTAAAGATAAAATTACAGTTACAGTTCCCTCTGTCAAACCTCTTTAAAAAAAAAAAAAAAAAAAAAAAAAAAAAAACTTTAGAAAGGATTATGGAGATTAGTATCTGGCTCGGGGACCGACCAAAGAAGAGATTTTCTGAGTAAAAAATAAAATGAAATTACCCAAGGTTGTAAGAGAGAAAGACATTTTCACACCTTTCTCCTAAATCCTAAAAAGAGCAGACCAACTCGTAAATTTAGTATTAGTACTCTTGGATACCTATAACATGAGTTTCTGTACGTCATTCTTGGAACTCCCTGTATATCCAAGAGAGTCAGTATTGAAGAAGACAGATGACGTATCAATATTTTCTCCACATTCGTTGTTCGTAAAGTTCAATCTAGATTTAGTGTGTGAAATCTTTTCATGTGAACCGCAGTTTTAGAAAGGATTATGGAGATTAGAATCTGGCTCGGGGACCGACCAAAGAAGAGATTCTCTGAGCAAAAGATAAAATGAAATTACCTAAGGTTGTAAGAGAGAGAGACATTTTCACACCTTTCTCCTAAATCCTAAAAAGAGCAGACCAACTCTTAAATTTAGTATTAGTACTCTTGGATACCTATAACATGAGTTTCTGTACGTCATTCTTGTTGGAACTCCCTGTATATCCAAGAGAGTCAGTATTGAAGAAGAGAGATGACGTATCAATATTTTCTCCACATTCGTTGTTCGTAAAGTTCAATCTAGATTTAGTGTGTGAAGTCTTTTCATGTGAACCGCAGCTTCGTATCAGCATCTTCGCTGGCCGCAGACAAATACAAAGAACTGGATTTCATTTTCATCATTCAAATACCGATCCTTGCATAACAAAACATAATGGCTACGGTTGAAAATATTATAAAGAGTCTGATATCCTCTGTGTGAGATCATTTATTTTCTTTTCTTTTTACTTTTTGTAATGTGGAGTTGTGGACCATAAATAATAGTCGTCTGTAGAATACCCATATTGTGTATATGTTGTGGGCGATATCATTCATGTTTCCATAATGCATTTTATTTCCTCTTCGATAATTTGAATTCCGATTGACTCGAAAACTTCCCAGTACAGCCTAGAGCGAAGCACTGAAGCAGCTCAGCATTCTGAAAGGTACACTACACCAAATCCAATCTTTTATTAAAGACCTGAAGTTCATTATAATAATTATGTACTTTTGATTTGGAAGAACTCAAAAACTTTCGAGGCAATTTTGGGCAAGGAGAGGAACAATTTGAACTGTTGACTAACTTGCCTGGTTCTTATTCACGGTACATGGCACACGCTTCACAAAAACAGGATCACTAACAAAATGTTCTAACCAAGTTGCAATGTTCTGTAAGGTATAAGATACTCTTGACTATAGTCTTGTTTAAACGACTGGAAGAAAACACAGCCAGTGTAAAATGAGCTTGTGTGGCATGTAAGCGCGCCATGAAGAAGTTTAAAGAACTTGATATGAGGACATTCTACGACGCGTGACATGGAGTTCCATTGTAGCTCATAGCATGGTTATACAAGCCTATAGCATGGTGTAGGTGTAGCTATATTTTAGCATATAGTATGCCATGACACTGGTTCCTGGCGGTCGGTCTCGGTAACATAATCCGTTTATCCATGCGACCTGCAAAGAGCACAGAGTTCAAGCCCAGCTCATCCAAATACAGGGTCTGTTGGGGCGAAAGGCGCATTTGTTTACCGGACATCAGGACATTTGGCAAGACAACATTCGAAATAGGAAACAGACCCTAATCTTCGAGCCTTTTAACATAAGGTAGGTGCTAGTGCTATATGTACAAATACATATGCAGAGACGGTACACTGATGGAAAAGCTTGGAGAGGAGTGACTCAATACAAAAATCTCTTTTAATCTCTTTGGTATTCAACCAGAAGTTTGATGAAATATGGAATCACTCGTATTAGGTATATTATGCATTTCAAGTTCCTTACGAAGGAATCACCAACTCATCGACCAACTTAATCGTTTTCCAACTAAGTACATGAGTAGCTTATCAAATAAAATATCAACACATTCTTCGACGGACTACTGATCCCGCTAATGGTCACGATACTCAAGATCTTCTTTGGAAAGAGAAAGACCGCCTTATTTATGGAGAGTTACTCCAAACAGAAGCAAACACGTTTCAAGTCCATGAAGAGAAGACATTCTGGGTATGAGTTCGTTAAGAAAATAATTATGGATTTGTTGAGAACTTTTTATCAATTTTCTAAGGACCTAATATCGACACGCATGGTGTAGCTATATTTTAGCATATAGTATATAGTATGCCATGACACTGGTTCCTGGCGGTCGGTCTCGGTAACATAATCCGTTTATCCATGCGACCTGCAAAGAGCACAGAGTTCCATGTTCATGGTGATCTCTATCTATCTTATGATTCTGTCCGTGTGGTCAGATGAACAATCAATGACGATTTCTCAGATTTGTGGTTGAAAAGATGAGTTCAGCCAGTCATTAATAAAATTAGCCGTGGCTGAAACCCAATTTGTCCATCACACTAATTTGTTTCATAGGAAAATGTAATTTTGTACACACCAATGTTTACTTTTAACAAATTTATTTAAAAATCGAGCAGCATAGTAAAACAATACGGAGTTCATTTAGAAAAAAACAGATGTCTCCCAATTGAAATCATTACATGACAAAACCAAACCTTCAAAAATTAAATCCAAGTAGTATCTACTCAAACCAATAATCATAATCATCATCAGAAAACACACAGAACCAATCGGTAAGTACGAATGAACGAGTTCAGCCTTCCAGGTAACTCACAGCTAAAACAAAATTTGATTTTGAAGAAGGTACTAATATGTACCTGTAACATACGAGTAGGTTTCAGTTTTCCATTTTCCATGGTTAAGTTGGATGCCTTCTTCATAGTGGTATTTTATGGGTAGACCTCACCAGCTCACGACTATAGGGCAAAATACTTAAATTATTGTTTGTAAATCACAGCCACTATTATTATACCAAATAGAGATCTTTGGATCATTCAACCTATCTGAAAAGAGACAAGTCATTGTTGAACCAGGTAACTTACAGCTAAAACAAAATTTGATTTTGAAGAAGGTACTAATATGTACCTGGAACATACGAGTACGTATCAGTTTTCCATTTTCCATGCTTAAGTTGGATGCCTTCTTCATAGTGGTATTCTATGGGTAGACCTCACCAGCTCACGATTATAGGGCAAAATACTTAAATTGTTGTTTGTAAATCACAGCCACTATTATTATACCAAATAGAGATCTTTGGATCATTCAACCTATCTGAAAAGAGACAAGTCATTGTTGACTATAATCGACCACAAATTGATGGGCACAGATTAGTTGTGTGGGTTGGCAAAGTCGACCCAGGCACTTCAAAGAAGATACTACAACAATGAGTAGGCGGTAGGAGCAAATAGATAACCTTGAAGAAGGTACAATGTACCTGGAGAAACATACGTAAGAGTTTTCCATTTTCCATGGTTAAGTTACTAAGGGTAGAACTTACCACTGTCTTCTTCTTCTACCACTGTAGGGCAAAATAAATTATTGCTTGTAAAACACAGCCACTATTATTATACCAAATAGAGATCTTTGGATCATTCAACCTATCTGAAAAGAGACAAGTCATTGTTGACTATAATTGACCACAAATTGATGGGCACAGATTAGTTGTGTGGGCTGGCAAAGTCGACCCAGGCACTTCAAAGAAGATACTACAACAATGAGTAGGCGGTAGGAGCAAATAGATAACCTTTTAGCTTTAACTTTACTTCGAACTCTTGAGGTTCGCGCGTCTCCCGGCACGCTTGATCCCATAAATATGCGTGATACATGCTTTTCACAGAAAATATGGCAAGAAATGGAGTGTACTCTTTTCCCAACCTGCTCTCCAATAAGTTACCCAATAGTTTAGGAGATGTCACATAGTGTAGCAGAAATTTAATATTGTTACTTAAATACCTAAGATATTTTACTTTCCTTACTATAGGAAAGCTGTAATATTCAAATCAATTCTCCGTCTGTCTGCCCCCTCTTTCTCTCGTCCCAAAACTTACGTTCATATGAAATCTGGGTCCTCATATTCCAGGAGTGTTTGTGCTGCAGAGTCACGATCATCCTGCTAGCAAGAAGCTGCTCGTCAGTAAGTATCAATCTAGGTGAATTCCACACATAAAAAGCTCACTCTGAGACTTGGGTGTAGGGGCGGATGCCCCAAAGGATGGGTTAAGCTTCTACGAATCTGCGAAGTATCAATCTAGGTTTAGGAATGTTGTTTTTCCTGGTTCCAATTTTAGCCTCAGATTTTATCCAGGCAGCAGCTATTCGTTTGCTTTAAAATGATCTCACACAGAGGATATCAGACTCTTTATAATATTTTCAACCGTAGCCATTATGTTTTGTTATGCAAGGATCGGTATTTGAATGATGAAAATGAAATCCAGTTCTTTGTATTTGTCTGCGGCCAGCGAAGATGCTGATACGAAGCTGCGGTTCACATGAAAAGACTTCACACACTAAATCTAGATTGAACTTTACGAACAACGAATGTGGAGAAAATATTGATACGTCATCTGTCTTCTTCAATACTGACTCTCTTGGATATACAGGGAGTTCCAAGAATGACGTACAGAAACTCATGTTATAGGTATCCAAGAGTACTAATACTAAATTTACGAGTTGGTCTGCTCTTTTTAGGATTTAGGAGAAAGGTGTGAAAATGTCTTTCTCTCTTACAACCTTGGGTAATTTCATTTTATTTTTTACTCAGAAAATCTCTTCTTTGGTCGGTCCCCGAGCCAGATACTAATCTCCATAATCCTTTCTAAAGCTGAATCAAAAATCGTATTGTGTTTTGAAGTGTCTGTTGTTATTATCTACAGAAGCATGAAGCGTGTTGAATTCTTCCTTTCCGTACAAAATACTCGTAAAAGAGAGGACAAGAGTATTGTTGAGTTTTCAAAAAAGAGTTCTTGTTAATACGAACCATGAAGGTTTCATAGTTTGGGTTTCAACGGAAATATTGAACAATTTTGGAGGGAGTTAAGTCAAGGAATAGGTATAGTAAAATGAGGCGTCTTCACTGACGCACTACCTTCTGTCAAAAATTTAATTAGAAAATCAAAACTCCAACCCCAGAAATCTACCTAGTTTGGGTTTCAACGGAAATATTGAACAATTTTGGAGGGAGTTAAGTCAAGGAGTAGGTATAGTAAAATGAGGCGTCTTCACTGACGCACTACCTTCTGTCAAAAATTTAATTAGAAAATCAAAACTCCAACCCCAGAAATCGTAATCTTCATCTTTTGTATCCAGATGGTGATATCTTCCCCCTTGTTATTCACCTACCGTCTTTGGAACTCTTAATATTTCATTCCTAATCCATGCCGCCACCCATCCTATTGTTGTTGGGCTTCAACCTAGTTTGGGTTTCAACGGAAATATTGAACAATTTTGGAGGGAGTTAAGTCAAGGAGTAGGTATAGTAAAATGAGCCATCTTCACTGACGCACTACCTTCTGTCAAAAATTTAATTAGGAAATCAAAACTCTAACCCCAGGAATCGTAATCTTCATCTTTTGTATCCAGATGGTGATATCTCCCCCCTTGTTATTCACCTACCGTCTTTGGAACTCTTAATATTTCATTCCTAATCCATGCCGCCACCCATCCTATTGTTGTTGGGCTTCTGTTTTTTATCAAGTAAAAAAACTTACTTCCTCCAATACTATTGAAACATCCCTTGTGTCTTGTATCATTGCTTTCTCAATGTATAATTTTATGAGAATTCCTTTGCTCTTCAAATGACTTTAAGTATCTCATCAAAGTCCATTATAGTTCTCGCAATTTCACTTTTTGGCGGGGGACAATTTATTGATAGTAAATATAAGGTTTAGTAAGAACGGGTATATCAGCTCTTATACAGAGAATACACGTTTCCCATTGAGCATGCCGTTGGGCTTCTGTTTTTTATCAAGTAAAAAAACTTACTTCCTCCAATACTATTGAAACATCCCTTGTGTCTTGTATCATTGCTTTCTCAATGTAAAATTTTATGAGAATTCCTTTGCTCTTCAAATGACTTTAAGTATCTCATCAAAGTCCATTATATAGTTCTCGCAATTTCACTTTTTGGCGGGGAACAATTTATTTGATAGTAAATATAAGGTTTAGTAAGAACGGATATATCAGCTCTTATACAGAGAATACACGTTTCCCATTAAGCATGCCTATTTCATCAAGCTACACCAAGAGATGAGACTTGTGAGATAATGTCATGTGTTACCGAGGAACCATTTCTCAAGCAAGATTTACAGCAACCCATGCGACATGCGATGCACTCTTCAAATGACTTTGAGTATCTCATCAAAGTCCATTATAGTTCTCGCAATTTCACTTTTTGGCGGGGAACAATTTATTGATAGTAAATATAAGGTTTAGTAAGAACGGGTATATCAGCTCTTATACAGAGAATACACGTTTCCCATTGAGCATGCCTATTTCATCAAGCTACACCATGAGATGAGACTTGTGAGATAATGTCATGTGTTACCGAGGAACCATTTCTCAAGCAAGATTTACAGCAACCCATGCGACATGCGATGCACTGTGTTGTCTAAGTGAAGCCTACTAACAGACACACTACAGACATTGTGAATGCAATGCTAGTGCAGAAAGTTGACTTGCCCATAAACTTACTAGGTGTCCTTAGCTGTTACTTTATCTTTCTCAAAGATTGGAAGATAACCAGCTTCTTTGAAAAGCTTTGAAGATATTCAGGAAGCAGTTCATAATTTCATATCCAGACTGGGTAGATAATTACCTACTTACTGAAGTAATAAATCGGAACCTATTTTTCCTAAGGGTTGAATTTGCAAAAATCTAGCCGACTGGGGTCTACCACCTACTGTAACAAGTGGTTCTCACCACTGAGGTCTGAGCATTCTCAAAATTTAGCCCAAACAGTCTCAAACTTAACAACCACCTGTAACATGAGATCATATGCCCCAGCCTATGATGGTAAATCTGTCCTTTTCATTAGCCTGATAGAAAAATGAACCAAATCTATAATGAACAGATGTCTAGGAAGGTTTCATCATCCTTATTTTTGTCTCCTAACATCCTATTAGCTTAACAACCCTGTTGAGCCTATACAAATTAAATAGAAGTTACTTTTGACAGGCTGTTGGCTGTTAACAGGCCTTCTAGGTGCTGAAAAAAATCTGGTGAAATCCAGCCTAAGGTGAGCTCTTAGCTAACAGATTGGGCAGATATCTCAAGATATACTCAAAAAGGAATTGGTTCCAGTCTAGATATACTCAAAAAGGAATTGGTTCCAGGTACTTGGAAAAGACCCTCACTTCAATGTGATGTAAGGTACATCCTGCACACACATTTTCTCAAAATATTCCCAGAAAAAGAAGAACTGTGAAACAATGAGTGAGAAGAGTACCAGCACCCTTCCTTGGTAAACAATTCTCAGAAATTCTGGTGAAATCCAGCCTAAGGAGAGCTCTTAGCTAACAGATTGGGCAGATATATCTAGATATTATACTTAAAAAGGAATTGGTTCCAGGTACTTGGAAAAGACCCTCACTTCAATGTGATGTAAGGTACATCCTGCACACACATTTTCTCAAAATATTCCCAGAAAAAGAAGAACTGTGAAACAATGAGTGAGAAGAGTACCAGCACCCTTCCTTGGTAAACAATTCTCAGAAATATAGGTAGTCACATTATTTGTTAGGTCATCTAAGTAGGGTAATACATTGGTAATATTGGTACCTATACTTGAGGGAGACACACTATTTGGTAGGTCATTTAGGGTAGATAGGTGTAGGACTCTAGGTAATGTGTTATTTTTCCTGTACCCAGGTAGACAGATGTACATTCACACTTTATAGTGCAGACTGCACATTTAGAATAATCACTGAGCCATTACAAACACTCCAAGGTCAACTGTATGAAATGAAATCTATTCAAGAGATCCAGGTTTGAGTCCAGACAGGGCCATTTAGTTTTGTAAATTGAAGATTAGATTGGTTGGTTATAGATAGATCTACACAAATTCAGGCAACCTGTGGAAAGACCTGTGAGTTAAGTAGTAGGTTACTTAATAACTAATTGACTTGGTTTCTTTTAGTACAGTTTAGGTAAGTAGGTATTAGAACAAATACCTAGAATATTGAAATTAACAATCAGCAAAACTAATAATAGCTTCTTCTTCTTCTTTACCTTTTCCCACTCAAGTGGGGTCGGCAACTAGCGTCATTCCTTACTGTTTCCTATAATCCAAACAGTTTGAATTCTTGTTAAAGTTCATTCAACCTGAAGGTCTTACTGACGCCAAGCTTCGAACCGTAGTCCAAGCATACTTAAGTTGAATACAATTGGAAATACATTGAACTTGGAGGAGGGGACCGTATGAATTCGTACGAGATACTTATGCAATGGCGGGCTTTGGTTACCTCAGCACTGACCGTTGAATATCGATTCCCAATGTCCGATATTAGGATGATAGGATGCCAAAGATGGGAAAAGTTGAATGTGGTACTTATTTACGCTTTTGAGTGGGTGAACAAATGAGTCATGTGCTACTAGCTAAGGGTGCCGTTCCATTGCATACGATATTACGATTCTACGATTACGATTCTAGTACCTTACGAGGCAGCAATGTAACCTCATGTATACAGAGTGCTTGGGGTGCGCGCCAAAGGAAAAATCCTAACCAAAGGAATCGTAGGCCAATAGGAGTGCTTTCAACCCCGCGAACGACGATTTTACAAATAATGTGCTTGGTTAATTAAAACCTATCGGGAAGGTTCTGCACTTTTCTGGTTAAACTCAACAATAAATAATTTATATGGTCCTTACAAAACATTATTAGGTAGACCTAGGATCTCTAGATCTTTATTTAATTTCTTACTTGGTTATGTAGGTCCTGACCTAACCTAATGACTGACTCAATACTACCTATCATTGTTTGGCGTCAAATATTACTATTCTTGTCATATTTTACTTCTTCAGAACTACGGTGCCCTTGAGTAGCAAAACCTATTGTGATTTAACCGGAATTAGTTCCTATTCCTACACATCGTGGTTTTCCTGTACACTAATGACAACACTGAAGAAGTTCTCATAATGGTTTGGTGCTAACCTATTACTATACTCACGTTACGTTTGTTTTCTTTATGCTATTGTCTTGTGAATATCAATTAGTTTCGACACAGTTGGGGCTCGTTCACACTTTCATGTTAAATTCTGAAAGGTGTGGGCAATTTTAGCTATCCAGACACAGACACATCACAGATCTTTTGAAGTAGGACTTTACTGTTAAAACTCCTTTAATTGTATAACTTAGATTCAACGATTTCTAGATCAGAGAAGAATAATGCTCAAGTTTTTTTTTGCCTTAAATGCCTTTAGGTAAATACTTACTTAGGTGTACTTAAGTAAGTATAAGGAGATACTTAATAATAATTATGATTAATGTCTGAGTGCCTACTTAGACGTAAGTACGTTTAAGAATAAAATTATGTCTCTACATCCAATAACCAACACTCAACTAATCTGTATCGGCATCGTGTTTTTTTTTTTTACTATCGTCTAAATATCTACCTACTTACTTGCAGCACTGACCGTTGAATATCAATTCCCAATGTCCGATGTTAGGATGATAGGATGCCAAAGATGGGAAAAGTTGAATGTGGTACTTATGTACGCTTTTGAGTGGGTGATCAAATGAGGCATGTGCTACTAGCTAAGGGTGCCGTTCCATTGCATACGATATTACGATTCTATGTGGCAGCAATGTAACCTCATGTATACAGAGTGCTTGGGGTGCGCGCCAAGGGAAAAATCCTAACCAAAGGAATCGTAAGTAGGCCAATAGGAATGCTTTCAACCTCGCGAACAACGATTTTACAAATGTGCTTGGTTAATTAAAACCTATCGGGAAGGTTCTGCACTTTTCTGGTTAAACTCAACAATAAATAATTTATATGGGTTCCCTACTCCTTACAAAATATTATTAGGTAGACCTAGGATCTCTAGATCTTTATTTCTTACTTGGTTATGTAGGTCCTGACCTAACCTAATGACTGACTCAATACTACATTTCAATTGAAACCCTCGGGTAGCGCGCTGGAATAATTCAAGTCCAAAAGAGGGGTTGTCAAAGCCTCGACTTTTTTCCATGAATATCTTGGTTTTGCGTGCAAGGAGTAATAAACCATAGGTATACCTACGTAAGTAATATAGGTACCTATACTTAAGTAAGTACCTATGTACTCAGATGTACCTACATACTTACTTGATGATGATTTTGCACATTATTTAGGTGTAGGTTCACCTACGCGCACTATTATCTGGAACTCAAAACCCAAAGGTGCGTCTACACTAGGTATAAACTAGTCGATCAACAACGACTTTCTCAGTATAGACGTCTTTCAAGTGATGTTATATCACGTCAAACAGAGTGGAGCGGAGAGCTTTTGCTCTCAGTTCTATCCGGTTTGAAGTCGTCACTTCCCTCTTCCTGCTCGATGCTCTATGTGCTATGCTCTCCGCTCCTTTCAATGGCCCCCTTCATACATAAACAAAACCTTGTTTAGACTGCAGGAGTAAAGGGACTTTTCAGTCTCATTTCGGCAGTACCCATAAACAGGTTATATTCTATTCCTCTTTTGCTCTTAACAAAGAGTACCCACATGAGAGCCCTCATGTTTCACTCTGGGCACCCCTGAAACTTCATTTCACATGACGTAAGAAGAGGGGGGACTCACCGTGCAAAGAAAATCGCCTACCTATTTATTTAAACGAACACTGATTTCAAAATTATGTTGGTGCTTTTTCCCCCCCTCCTTCTTCCTTCCTCTCTTCATATTTATTTAGGTAGGATCACACTATTTGTCTTGGTGCCAAATATTTGTCCAAACAGTAACCAGTGCCCTAAATCACCAAAGTATGGAAAAGTATTTACAATTCCATATTTCGATATGATTGGTCCAAATTCAAAATTCTGCTTTTCAATTGGCTATTACACTTGTAAGATACTTTTCCATACTTTGGTGATTTAGGGCACAGGCATAAAGTTCGAACAAACACACACACAAACACACAAATATTCATTTTTATATTAGGTATTAGATTCAAGAGTTTTACCTTGTCCTAGTATTGGTCTGGGTTAGTTTTCCACAAAGAGTTCCCCATTATTTTAAAGAGGTTTGACAGAGGGAAGTGGGAAACATCCTAACCAAAGGAATCGTAGGCCAATAGGAGTGCTTTCAACCCCGCGAACGACGATTTTACAAATGTGCTTGGTTAATTAAAACCTATCGGGAAGGTTCTGCACTTTTCTGGTTAAACTCAACAATAAATAATTTATATGGTCCTTACAAAACATTATTAGGTAGACCTAGGATCTCTAGATCTTTATTTCTTACTTGGTTATGTAGGTCCTGACCTAACCTAATGACTGACTCAATACTATAAAACTTAAACGGAGTTTTTACTCACTTTGGGGGCCCGGGGGTTAGTCGACAAAATTAAGAGCAAAATTACTGTCCAGGACCAGCATTCACCGCCATGAGGGTGAGTATTAGCGTTCCTGTAACAGGGGTTTGGGTTTTTGTGACGGGCTTTGCCCTATGTCGTGCATTGCAGATTCCTGGCTACTTGGAAGACAAGTTCAGAAAACCGAAGGAGCGGCAAAATACCAATGCCAAGTCCGTGGACAATTCCTGCTGAGACTGAGCACAGACCGGGAACTGAACACATCAAGTGAGTACGATGCCTCCCTTGGCGTTCGCCGGACGGTCACGGCTTTCAAACAGAAAATCTCGAGTAATTTTGACTTTTTCACTTTTCCCCCCCTCGATTTATTAAAATTCTTCGATGAGCCGTAACTGTCCTCTGAATTTGCATTTGGAAATGGTAAAAAGTAACCCAATAACACTACGTTTTTGAGCACTTTAACTTAGTAGTTTAATTTGCAGCTTTTTTTTTAATCATCACCAGTAGTCAGTAGCTCTTAAAATAACCGTAGTAGATGTCGTAGCTCTTTTTAGTTGGATCTTTCTGTTTTGCCATGCTTAGGTTACATCAAGTGAGTACGATGCCTCCCTTGGCGTTCGTCGGACGGTCACGGCTTTCAAACAGAAAATCTCGAGTAATTTTGACTTGTTCACTTTTTCCTTCCTCGATTTATTAAAATTCTTCGATGAGCCGTAACTGTCCTCTGAATTACCATTTCCAAATCCAGATGGTAAAAAGTAACCTAATAACACAATACGTTTTTGAGCACTTTAACTTAGTAGTTTCATTTGCAGCCTTTTTTAAATTATCACCAGTAGTCAGTAGCTCTTAAAATAACCGTAGTAGATGTCGTAGCTCTTTTTAGTTGGATCTTTCTGTTTTGCCATGCTTAGGTGTCACGCTATTTAAAATTGCACAAGTAGCTTTTTTGATGTCGATGTATCTATGTATTTTACTATTGAAACTCACAATCTTCATAAAATTCCCGTAAATCTTATTTATTGTCTGCAAGGGCGTAGCCAGGATTTCAGCAAGGGGGGGGCAGGACACGAAATTTCGATAATATCTAGTGTAAGTCGATACTATGTCCTCTCCTTATTATTATTATTATTCTATTCCTCTTTTGCTCTTAACACTAAAAGAGTACCCACATGAGAGCCCTCATGTTTCACTCTGGGCACCCCTGAAACTTCATTTCACATGACGTAAGAAGAGGGGGGACTCACAGGGATGGGTTGATGGGACTTCCTGTCAATTCTTTCACTTCAGTAGCTACCCGTATGTTTCTAACTGGGTACCTGCTCTACCCATCTTACGAACTTACCTTCAGTTCATTTACTCGGGACAAGTGTGGGAATTATTTCCGAGGTACTTGCATCTTTTGTGTCGGGTATTGTGTGTTTTAGAGCTCTCTTCATAGTACTTACCCATGGTACTTCTATTCAGCTCGATTCTAATTTTGTTCTTCCACCGCTTTGTTGTCCGAGGCTGTCTTTATGCTGAGGTTTCTAATGAGGCACCTTAGGTTCCTTGGTATATTGAATGGGTTGAATGGAATCCGGTATCTACCTTTCTATGCCTACCCAATGATCATGATGATTATTAATACATAAATTAATTATAATAAATAATAATCAAGTAAGTGAATACTTATTCGTCTTATTACTTATGTAGAAGTACTTAGATGCAATATATTTTTTGTTTAGCGTATTAAAAATATTACTACGTAGGAGAATTTCTCTGAAAATTGAGGGCATTGATTGAATACCAAAGTTTCTTTACTTAAGTACATAGTTACTTAATCCCCTACTTTTTCCTAACTGTTTTATTAGAAGGAAATTTAGACTGCTCTACAACTCTACACTATTGAGTTGCGTATTAACGCTCGGCATATTTGCACTTTGCTCTTTATCTTCATATTCCAGTAGGTCTCATATACTAGGTTTGTCTACGATTACAAAGACGTCATTGTTGATAAAATAATTAACTATGCACTGTGTATCTGAATCAGTTTGATTGACATTATGAATACATTGCGTTTTAGATCGCGTATCATGTTGAAGCCCAGTACACACGATCACACGCTAAGTACAACATGCCATAGGTACACAAAAACTTTGCCCGAATAGGTACATTACTTTCCGTACTACCTATAGGATAAAGAAAGTAAAAAGGCCCACTCTGAGGCTTTGGTGTAGGGGCAACAGCCCCAAAAGATGGGTTAAGCTTATATGAATCTACAAAGTACAACATCCTGTCTCATAATTTTGCCTTTTAAAATCATTGTCTCCCAATTCGGTCTTTTGTAAAATCAAGTTGGAAGCCATGTTATAGCGTATGTCCCGGGCTTAACATTTAAACTATTCAAAGCTTTCCTCCTGGAAACGTCTTTTAGAGTTCGCCAGAGGACTACTGTATGATCTCATAAGCCTCACTACTATGCACTAGCGTCATTCCTTACTCTTCTTCTTCTTCTTTACCTTTTCCCACTCAAGTGGGGTCGGCAACTAGCGTCATTCCTTACTGTTTCCTATAATCCAAACAGTTTGAATTCTTGTTAAAGTTCATTCAACCTGAAGGTCTTACTGACGCCAAGCTTCGAACCGTAGTCCAAGCATACTTAAGTTGAATACAATTGGAAATACATTGAACTTGGAGGAGGGGACCGTATGAATTCGTACGAGATACTTATGCAATGGCGGGCTTTGGTTACCTCAGCACTGACCGTTGAATATCGATTCCCAATGTCCGATATTAGGATGATAGGATGCCAAAGATGGGAAAAGTTGAATGTGGTACTTATGTACGCTTTTGAGTGGGTGAAAATGAGGCATGTGCTACTAGCTAAGGGTGCCGTTCCATTGCATACGATATTACGATTCTACGATTACGATTCTAGTACCTTACGAGGCAGCAATGTAACCTCATGTATACAGAGTGCTTGGGGTGCGCGCCAAATAGTTGTGTGGGTTGGCAAAGTCGACCCAGGCACTTCAAAGAAGATACTACAACAATGAGTAGGCGGTAGGAGCAAATAGATAACCTTTTAGCTTTAAATTTACTTCGAACTCTTGACGTTCGCGCGCCTCCCGGCACGCTTGATCCCATAAATATGCGTGATACATGCTTTTCACAGAAAATATGGCAAGAAATGGAGTGTACTCTTTTCCCAACAACGTGTTCAGCTCCATGGATTTGAACGAGATACAAAGCTTCACACCCAGCAGTAGCAAAATGGAGTGCGGAGACCACGATCATCCTGCTAGCAAGAAGCTGCTCGTCAGTAAGTATCAATCTAGCTTATCTCCATACACAAAAAGCTCACTCTGAGACTTAGGTGTAGGGGCGGATGCCCCAAAGGATGGGTTAAGCTTCTACGAATCTGCGAAGTATCAATCTAGGTTTAGGAATGCTGATAATCCTGGTTCCAATTTTAGCCTCAGATTTTACAAAAAGCTCACTCTGAGACTTAGGTGTAGGGGCGGATGCCCCAAAGGATGGGTTAAGCTTCTACGAATCTGCGAAGTATCAATCTAGGTTTAGGAATGCTGTTTTTCCTG
>NW_007378150.1:148589-148733 GCF_000475195.1 Diaphorina citri
GTTGTTTTTCCTGGTTCCAATTTTAGCCTCAGATTTTATCCAGGCAGCAGCTATTCGTTTGCTTTAAAAACTTTCTAATCTAGCTATAGACGACATCGACAGTGCGAACAAATAGATGGAGGAACAAATGGGGTCGAGTGGATT
>NW_007378150.1:149602-217176 GCF_000475195.1 Diaphorina citri
TTTTTTTATGCCTCCCCCTCCCATGTGGTGCAGATATCAACTCCTACGCTATCAATTATTTCAAAATATTGGAAGCAAGCCATGTTTCCGAGAGAAAAAAAGGGATCTCAATACTAATTAAAGCTGACTTGATAGCTCTGTTTGTTTTAAGATAACATAAAATACGAAGAAAACACATTGCATGGAGTTTTGGATGGGTGGTGTCGACTGAGGGCATTAATATTGTGATTTGTGCTCGCTAATTAGGTCGTATAAGCTACAGGCTGTAAGATTAACAGTGGTACTTAAATGATATTTATTTATTTGTTATGCTCATAAAGTTTAGATTCGACCAACAAAAAGGCTTCGGCATTAAATACATGTTTTATTTCTAGTGTTTACTTACTTCATTCACCTCACGTTTTTATTTGCAAAATAAATTTCACCCACTTACTTACTTAGAGTAACCTACAAAAAATTTAGGAATGTAAACAGAACGTATCAAAAACCAAATGTGTAAACAGTGAACAAAATTGTATAAAAATATATAGGTAGAACTCGTCAGTTTTGCTGATAAATGGGAACACCTACATTACATATTTGTGCAGTAGGTACACACAAGTATACAAGAACTTCCATAAATAATGGAAGCGAGATATGACTCCATATGCTAACACTTCTGTCAGACCAACTCACTTTCAAACTTCGTCATTTTATCCATGTGGTTCACACGAAATCGCACATTTTTTTTTTTTTATGGGAATGTAGTCGCAAATTGCCTCGCCTCAGGAGGAAAGTCAAAATCAAAAGTAATGAAACGTCAAGACTCAAGAGAGAATGATTTATATGTAGAAAAGTGGTCAAACAATGAAAAGGACCGGTTCTAAGTTATGGACTTGCAAATTAATTTAAGAGCAGCGAGCGCTAGCTTTATTTGCCATCCCAGTTGATTTTTTTTTGTCCGACAAGTTTACCGTGATCAAGAATTTTGTGACCAAAACTAAACTAATCTATAGGTTGGTCTGGAAATTATTTATAGGTATTCAAAACACGTTGCACCTTTTTATCAATTCTGTAAATGGATTAGCTTAGAGGGAAATGAGTAAGGGAATTCGAACAGTCCAAACGACAAAATACGAGAGAAAGTCATACTTTTTAGAGATGTGACGAGAAATTGTTCTCCACAGTTAACTAAGTACAAATTAGATGTGTCCTAAATTTGGAAAGACGAATGTTGAAAAGCAATATTGTTGGCAACAATGACACCCAAAGGAATAAGTGTCAAAATGAAAAAACAAAATAAAACGATAATGATTCAGAATTAA
The DNA here is from genome assembly GCF_000475195.1 of Diaphorina citri. Classification (NCBI taxonomy): domain Eukaryota; kingdom Metazoa; phylum Arthropoda; class Insecta; order Hemiptera; family Psyllidae; genus Diaphorina; species Diaphorina citri. Next base: position 150,907 of record NW_007378150.1, read on the forward strand.
AATGACGAATATCTTTTCTAGAAAATAAAACAAAGAAAACATTTTGAATGTGCTTCAGCGGGAGGGCGAACTGAAATTTATTGCTTTTAAATCTTGGTCATAAAAAAATCTCCCTAAAATGTTTAATGAAAACATTTCAAGATTGCAACAGATGCTAAATTTATGCTGAAAATAGAAACCGGGGGAAACACTTGAAATCAATGTCTAGGGTGAAGAGAGAAACATTGGCAGTATTGAAACAACAGATATCTATTGGAAGATCAACTCTGGAGCCTCTACCGTCATTATTCTACTGTCTCTTGTCTACATTTGAAAGATATCGTTGGAAAGTTGAGGTGAGCGAAATTTTTGGAGCCAAAACATCGAGCTTGTGGTAAAAGCGGACATTAAAATATTAAGCAATCTTGTATTTAGAACGAAGTTAAAAAAGGACCCATTAACAGAACAGCAGACTTGTCCCCCAAAATTGACGTTCATTTTTATGTCTCATATTGTTGACTGCTTCAAAATTCTTAGGAAAATGATATAAAAATTGGTTTAAACCCACAACCTATTAAAAATTTACCCATAATAGTTCTTGGAACCCCAAAAAGTTATTACTAGGGACATTGGGAAAGAGAAACCCAGCTATTTTGGTCATCTGAATCTGAAACAATCATAATTTTGTGACAAGACCTTGAACCCAAAGAACTGCTGCCACCCACAGACAAAGCTGAACTAATAAACCAATTTCCACACTACAAGAGGAAGAGAATCATAAAATGTCCGAAAAACAAATTCAGAATCTGCAGGTTAATGGTCATTCATACTTATAAACCGAAGAATGCGTACCGAAATTATAACTTTTTGGTCCATTCTCTTGTTCTGTGTAAATTCCACTTGAGTCTCCGAAGTGCATGGTTTGGTTCATGCTATTGCTCGTGTAATAGCACCTCTGTCTCTTTAATTGCTGACCGGTGTGATTCCGGTATATGTACTATCAACTCCTGTGTATTTACGACCCACAGAGTATTCCTGTGGTTCAATAGTAAGTTGTTTCCGGGGCAGTAGAACACAGAAAAGTCTGGTCGAGGGAAAGAAACGCCAGGCTGACCAACTGACCAGCCTACTTTTTTTTTTGTTTCCGGGGCAGTAGAACACAGAAAAGTCTGGTCGAGGGAAAGAAACGCCAGGCTGACCAACTGACCAGCCTACTTTTTTTTTTTCAAACATACCAGTCCGTCAATTTCTCCACCATATTTTGGCCATTTCTTTTAAGAGATTACCAATTCACTAGTTAAGTAAATAGGTACTTCATAAGTACAAAATAAGTGATTTGAAACCATTGATGAAAATAGTCAAACCCATTAGAATTATTAGAGACTTGTACCTATATTTCCCCTATGCCGCATTGCTTCGTGTTCTTTGCTACGGCGGAAACAATAATTTTCAACCATACTACGAGTATGCTATCAGTATCACTAGGTTCTGAAGGTACTAAAAACTGAAACCATATTAGTAATGGTTCAAAATGATGTACTGAAAACCAGATCATGTGACCTCACCTCGTCACTATTACTATAGCCTAATGGAGGAAGATGGCCGGAAATTAAAACATTGCATTCAGGATAGCCTATAGTTGTAGTCCAAGTAGACAACCTATATCCACCACAGTAAAACCACAGGCCTCACGTGCGCTTAGTACCCGCTTACTCAAATGGTAAAAAGTAAAAAAAACCTATGAAGATCACAACTTGATTTGTAAAAACAAAACCCTTCTGATTTCCTCAATAAAATTTTGAAAATTCAACAATCATACCAAGTATTGTGTTGGTTGTTCTTCAAGAGAGGCTGTCTTTTTTGCAGTAGATTGATTAATTTGAGTACCTACCTACCTACTACCTAGTGCTCAAAAAGGACAATCAATCACACAGGTATGGGTGAGTGCTTACAAATCCTACAACTGAATGATGGTGAGAAGGAGTAGAGTCCTAAACAAAACGTGATTTCTTGACCAAGAAACAACACAGCTCGCAGGGCGGAGCCCCTAGTTGGGTTAAAAGAGGAGTTACCGTCTTACGTATCACAACCAAGCTAATCGGTAGCAGTAGGGGTAATTGCGGGAATTTTGATGATATAGACATGCATGATTGACAATATTTCCACAATAGACGGTCTACAATCGTCAGAATGAGTGGATATGGGCACTGCTCTATTGCTAAGACTACGCCCAACATCTACGGGTAGCTAGTACCCTTCCTATTGTAGATAGGTAGTAATACATAGTAAGTAGGTATATGGTATAGCCTGTAAGTATAGGTTCTGATACTAAAATCGAAGTGATATGGAATTGCTTATGGATGCCCTATCATCACGACCATCAAGTTAAATTTGATAAGAAGTACATTTACATTGAGACAGCGCACATCTAATCATTCTGCCAGTGAAGCAGTAGATATTGATTGAGAAATGAAATCAATGGAATCAGTTTTTTAGATCGATTCAGAGGATTGATATTAAAAGTGTATCATTATCGGGCGATACTATTACTAAAAACAATCATGTGTGGCAGATGATGATAGTATTAAATGCAGAAATTATTAAATTCGGACTTAAGTACTAAGTATTCAGGTCTTAGACATAGGCACTATGCATTACAGTCCCACTAAGTTCATTCCTCCTACGCTTAAATTTAGTACCTAGCAATTTCATGCTAAATCATACATTACTTACAGTAAGTAAGTAAGTAATGATAGTGTAAGTATATGTAGGTAGTGGTTTGCTAACGGTCGAATATTTTTGCACAGTAGGTTGGGTACCTATCTGTTATAGATTTTAAACGGTTATTGGGAAGCTGGGCACTTTATCTTCAGGCTACTTATACGATGCCAGACACAACCAAGTTTCAGAACTGGTTTAGAGCCCGAAGATCTCAAAAAGTATTTGCTATCAAAGTAAGTACCACGTAAGTAGGTAGATATTTAGACGATAGTAAAAAAAAATCCTAAGAATTTTGAAGCAGTCAACAATATGAGACATAAAAATGAACGTCAATTTTGGGGGACAAGTCTGCTGTTCTGTTAATGGGTCCTTTTTTAACTTCGTTCTAAATACAAGATTGCTTAATATTTTAATGTCCGCTTTTACCACAAGCTCGATGTTTTGGCTCCAAAAATTTCGCTCACCTCAACTTTCCAACGATATCTTTCAAATGTAGACAAGAGACAGTAGAATAATGACGGTAGAGGCTCCAGAGTTGATCTTCCAATAGATATCTGTTGTTTCAATACTGCCAATGTTTCTCTCTTCACCCTAGACATTGATTTCAAGTGTTTCCCCCGGTTTCTATTTTCAGCATAAATTTAGCATCTGTTGCAATCTTGAAATGTTTTCATTAAACATTTTAGGGAGATTTTTTTATGACCAAGATTTAAAAGCAATAAATTTCAGTTCGCCCTCCCGCTGAAGCACATTCAAAATGTTTTCTTTGTTTTATTTTCTAGAAAAGATATTCGTCATTTTAATTCTGAATCATTATCGTTTTATTTTGTTTTTTCATTTTGACACTTATTCCTTTGGGTGTCATTGTTGCCAACAATATTGCTTTTCAACATTCGTCTTTCCAAATTTAGGACACATCTAATTTGTACTTAGTTAACTGTGGAGAACAATTTCTCGTCACATCTCTATAAAAAGTATGACTTTCTCTCGTATTTTGTCGTTTGGACTGTTCGAATTCCCTTACTCATTTCCCTCTAAGCTAATCCATTTACAGAATTGATAAAAAGGTGCAACGTGTTTTGAATACCTATAAATAATTTCCAGACCAACCTATAGATTAGTTTAGTTTTGGTCACAAAATTCTTGATCACGGTAAACTTGTCGGACAAAAAAATCAACTGGGATGGCAAATAAAGCTAGCGCTCGCTGCTCTTAAATTAATTTGCAAGTCCATAACTTAGAACCGGTCCTTTTCATTGTTTGACCACTTTTCTACATATAAATCATTCTCTCTTGAGTCTTGACATTTCATTACTTTTGATTTTGACTTTCCTCCTGAGGCGAGGCAATTTGCGACTACATTCCCATAAAAAATGTGCGATTTCGTGTGAACCACATGGATAAAATGACGAAGTTTGAAAGTGAGTTGGTCTGACAGAAGTGTTAGCATATGGAGTCATATCTCGCTTCCATTATTTATGGAAGTTCTTGTATACTTGTGTGTACCTACTGCACAAATATGTAATGTAGGTGTTCCCATTTATCAGCAAAACTGACGAGTTCTACCTATATATTTTTATACAATTTTGTTCACTGTATGGAGTCATATCTGGCTTCCATTATTTATGGAAGTTCTTGTATACTTGTGTGTACCTATACTGCACAAATATGTAATGTAGGTGTTCCCATTTATCAGCAAAACTGACGAGTTCTACCTATATGTTTTTATACAATTTTGTTCACTGTTTACACATTTGGTTTTTGATACGTTCTGTTTACATTCCTAAATTTTTTGTAGGTTACTCTAAGTAAGTAAGTGGGTGAAATTTATTTTGCAAATCAAAACGTGAGGTGAATGAAGTAAGCAAACACTAGAAATAAAACATGTATTTAATGCCGAAGCCTTTTTGTTGGTCGAATCTAAACTTTATGAGCATAACAAATAAATAAATATAAAAACGTGAGGTGAATGAAGTAAGTAAACACTATAGAAATAAAACATGTATTTAATGCCGAAGCCTTTTTGTTGGTCGAATCTTAACTTTATGAGCATAACAAATAAATAAATATCATTTACCACTGTTAATCTTACAGCCTGTAGCTTATACGACCTAATTAGCGAGCACAAGTACCACTGTTAATCTTACAGCCTGTAGCTTATACGACCTAATTAGCGAGCACAAATCACAATATTAATGCCCTCAGTCGACACCACCCATCCAAAACTCCATGCAATGTGTTTTCTTCGTATTTTATGTTATCTTAAAACAAACAGAGCTATCAAGTCAGCTTTAATTAGTATTGAGATCCCTTTTTTTCTCTCGGAAACATGGCTTGCTTCCAATATTTTGAAATAATTGATAGCGTAGGAGTTGATATCTGCACCACATGGGAGGGGGAGGCATAAAAAAATATTTTTTGTGTATTTCATAATGGTTATGTTTCTTTGATTGAAAGGGGACATTGTTCCTTTAGCTGATTTCTTTTCCGTTTTTACTTCTTGAGATATTGCTTCCGATTTTGCTTCATTCATTCATTGCACTTTGACCCTTGTCTATTCATTCACCTGAACAACTGGATCTCCAGGCATTATCATGGCTTCTTACTTCAAGCATTACCACTTGATCGACTTTTATCCATAACATCCAAATACAGGGTCTGTTGAGGCAAAATCGTTTAACAGACCATCAGGAAATTTGGCGAGACAACATTCGAAATAGGCAACAGACCCTGATCTTAGAGCCTTTTAACAAAAGGGAAGTGCTAGTGCTAGGTACTTACAATATTATGCAGACATAGTACACTGGTGGAAAAGCAGCAAAAATCTCATTTAATCTCTTTGGTATTCAACCAGAGGTCTGATGAAATATGGAATCACTCGTATATTCAAGTTCCTTATGAAGGAATCACCAACTCATCGACCAACTATAATCGTTTTCCAACTAAGTACATGAGTAGCTTATCAAATAAAATATCAACACATTCTTCGACGGACTACTGATCCCACTAATGGTCACGATACATAAGAACTTCTTTGGAAAGAGAAAGACCGCCTTATTTATGGAGAGTTACTCCAAACAGAAGCAAACACGTTTCAAGTCCATGAAGAGATAAAGATAAAAAGCTCACTCTGAGACTTGGGTGTAGGGGCGGATGCCCCAAAGGATGGGTTAAGCTTCTACGAATCTGCGAAGTATCAATCTAGGTTTAGGAATGTTGTTTTTCCTGGTTCCAATTTTAGCCTCAGATTTTATCCAGGCAGCAGCTATTCGTTTGCTTTAAAAACTTTCTAATCTAGCTATAGACGACATCGACAGTGCGAACAAATAGATGGAGGAACAAATGGGGTCGAGTGCATTGGAACACATCACATGCTGAAGGCACACTCCATTTTTCAGGGGTCTAGGTTTTTCCTGCCCTTGGGATCAATTTAAATTGAAGAAACCATTTACTGATAGGTAGCCCAGAGACTTGTCTTGTCATATCTCAAAAAGCTCACTCTGAGACTTAGGTGTAGGGACGGATGCCCCAAAGGATGGGTTAAGCTTCTACGAATCTGCGAAGTATCAATCTAGGTTTAGGAATGCTGTTTTTCCTGGTTCCAATTTTAGCCTCAGATTTTATCCAGGCAGCAGCTATTCGTTTGCTTTAAAAACTTTCTAATCTAGCTATAGACGACAACAGATTTTATCCAGGCAGCAGCTATTCGTTTGCTTTAAAAACTTTCTAATCTAGCTATAGACGACATCGACAGTGCGAACAAATAGATGGAGGAACAAATGGGGTCGAGTGGATTCGAAGACATCATATGCTGAAGGCACACTCCATTTTTCAAGGGTCTAGGTTTTTCCTGCCCTTGGGATCAATTTAAATTGAAGAAACCATTTACTGATAGGTAGCCCAGAGACTTGTCTGGAACACTTCACATGCTGAAGGCGCACTCTATTTTTCAAGGGTCTAGGTTTTTCCTGCCCTTGGGATCAATTTAAATTGAAGAAACCATTTACTGATAGGTAGCCCAGAGACTTGTCTTGTCATATCAAGAGTTCAAGTCAAACGGTATCTGGAACCTATAGGAATGACTCTTTCTTTCCTGCAGTTCACACTGTCCGCGGTATCGTCAAGTTCTACGACAGCAAGAGAGGCTTTGGTTTCATCACTCGCCTCGACAACAAAGAGGACATCTTTGTCCACAAGTCCTCCATCGTCAAAATGAACCCGAAGAAATTCTTCCAGAGCCTGGGACTCGGTGAGATTGTTGATTTCAATATTGGAGTGGGCAAGAAAGATATAGAAGCCATCAACGTCACTGGACCTAATGGCATACCGGTACAAGGTGCTCCGAAAGTACCTTGAACGGCGTCATTTTCTACCAGGAAGTCTCAGCGTATATCTAGCTCTATTGTAATACACTCCCCCTTAAATTTTTCAATAAAAACTGAAATTCAAAATTACTCATTTGCCTTTTCTTTACATTACATATTTGTGCAGTAGGTACACACTCACACAAGTATACAAGAGCTTCCATAAATAATGGAAGCCAGATATGACTCCATACGCTAACACTTCTGTCAGACCAACTCACTTTCAAACTTCGTCATTTTATCCATGTGGTTCACACGAAATCGCACATTTTTTATGGGAACCTAGTCGCAAATTGCCTCGCCTCAGGGGGAAAGTCAAAATCAAAAGTAATGAAATGTCAAGACTCAAGAGAGAATGATTTATATGTAGAAAAGTGGTCAAACAATGAAAAGGACCGGTTCTAAGTTTATGTCGCATGGGTTGCTGTAAATCTTGCTTGAGAAATGGTTCCTCGGTAACACATGACATTATCTCACAAGCCTCATCTCTTGATGTAGCTTGATGAAATAGGCATGCTCAATGGGAAACGTGTATTCTCTGTATAAGAGCTGATATACCCGTTCTTACTAAACCTTACTTATATTTACTATCAATAAATTGTTCCCCGCCAAAAAGTGAAATTGCGAGAACTATAATGGACTTTGATGAGATACTTAAAGTCATTTGAAGAGCAAAGGAATTCTCATAAAATTGTCATATCAAGAGTTCAAGTGAAACGGTATCTGGAACCTATAGGAATGACTCTTTCTTTCCTGCAGTTCACACTGTCCGCGGTATCGTCAAGTTCTACGACAGCAAGAGAGGCTTTGGTTTCATCACTCGCCTCGACAACAAAGAGGACATCTTTGTCCACAAGTCCTCCATCGTCAAAATGAACCCGAAGAAATTTTTCCAGAGCCTGGGACTCGGTGAGATTGTTGATTTCAATATTGGAGTGGGCAAGAAAGATATAGAAGCCATCAACGTCACTGGACCTAATGGCATACCGGTACAAGGTGCTCCGAAAGTACCTTGAACGGCGTCATTTTCTACCAGGAAGTCTCAGCGTATATCTAGCTCTATTGTAATACACTCCCCCTTAAATTTTTCAATAAAAACTGAAATTCAAAATTACTCATTTGCCTTTTCTTTTCAAAACAATCAAGTAGGTACTGCAGCAGTGATTCAGGCTGAAAGGATATAACCTCTTTGGTTGCTTAATGTGCGATGTCTAGTTCATCTCGTGACAAAGTTTAATGATTCGATCCAGACACTCCAGACACAATCTCAGTAACTACTTAATAAAATCCAGTCTCAGTAGAGATTCACCCGAGATATGGATTAAACTGTATTTTTTTAAAAGGCAAAAGAAAATTTTTACATCATTGTAACGGGTCAAAGTCCCATGTCTCTAAAGATAATCGTAGATAGAGGAAAAATGAACACGTTATCTTTACCTTTGTGTGTGCAGTTATGTATGAACTCGATTGAAAAGTAGCTCAAAGAGTAAGTCAAGACCACTTGACAGCAATGTTTAATAGCAATCTTATCTTAAAACTGATTTCATTGATCTTGGGCAAGAAGGCAAGACAAGTCAGACAATAGGTACATGTCAATGTCTCAGAGACAACAGCTGTCAATTAGAAATATCCGTTGAAAGTCGGAAGTTTGTCTAGTTAGAAGAGAAAGAAAGAACTGTTGCTGCTAGAAATGTTCAAGACATAATTATGTAACTACACAAGAATATGTTATGTAAATCGCCAACGCGAAACGAAAACATACACATTTCTTCAAAATGGATCTTGTGATTTTGAAAGCAGACGTAAAAATCGCTCTTCTGCTGACCATACACTTGGTAAGCAAGAGAAAGAAAGAACTGTTTCTGCTAGAAATGTTCAAGACATATGTAACTACATAAGAATATATTATATAAATCGCCAACGCGAAAAAAAAAAACATACACATTTCTTCAAAATGGATCTTGTGATTTTGAAAGCAGACGTAAAAATCGCTCTTCTGCTGACCATACACTTGGTAAGCTCAGCGCAAAATTATGCTTACTAACATCACAATCCCAGTAAGAAGTCCGCTGTATAAGTAAAAATATTATGCTGAAGTCATCGCCGATTATCATACAGATAAGAAAATGTGCATATTTACATATTGATACTGTGCATATTTACATATTGATACATACTGTGCATATTTACATATTGATACTTATATTATTCGTGTTTCGTGCAGAGTTACCGTATCTATCGTTTAAGTTCAGTGTACTCCACCAATAGCACAGTGAGAGAGAATGGAAGCCGTTTCAGCTAGAGAAAAGAGCAAATAGAGAAAGAAAGAACTGTTTCTGCTAGAAATGTTCAAGACATATGTAACTACGCCAACGCGAAAAAAAAAACATACACATTTCTTCAAAATGGATCTTGTGATTTTGAAAGCAGACGTAAAAATCGCTCTTCTGCTGACCATACACTTGGTAAGCTCAGCGTAAAATTATGCTTACTAACATCTAACATCACAATCACAATCCCAGTAAGAAGTCCGCTGTATAAGCAGAAATATTATGCTGAAGTCATCGCGGATTATTATACAGATAAGAAAATGTGCATATTTACATATTGATACTTACTTATATTATTCGTGTTTCGTGCAGAGTTACCGCATCTATCGTTTAAGTTCAGTGTACTCCACCAATAGCACAGTGAGAGAGAATGGAAGCCGTTTCAGCTAGAGAAAAGAGCAAATGGCAAACCTGAAGATTCATGGTGTTTAGCCTCGAGGCTTTTATGCAAATGAAAATAAAGGGGGTCAGGCTCGTTAAATACAAGCGAGTATAAAAATGGCCGTTTAACTCTAGCTATGGGCAAGTCAACTTTCTGCACTAGCATTGCATTCACAATGTCTGTAGTGTGTCTGTTAGTAGGCTTCACTTAGACAACACAGTGCATCGCATGTCGCATATTGGATACTTTGTCCACATAGTTACATGCCGGGACTAGGATTTGAGTTGATTCGTTCAGCCTGGCGTTGGGGAATTTGGCGGTCAGAATATCCATTAGGTTTACCTGGAAAATTGAAAGAGGATTTTGTGAGATAAATTAGACTTCTTCCCAGTAAAAATGGTCCAACTATTCATTGAATCTATGGAAAGTTTGCACTTACCATGCAGGACTTTTCTGAACACATCCTGAGTTTGCCGGAAGCTGCTCGAGATGTAGGGGAAATATTGACTAGCCAGAGTCCACATGATGTACTTGCTCAGGGGTCTGAAAAAACAAGCGGAAAAGAAGGAATCTATGGAAAGTTCGCACTTACCATGCAGGACTTTTCTGAACACATCCTGAGTTTGACGGAAGCTACTCGAGATGTAGGGGAAATATTGACTAGCCAGAGTCCACATGATGTACTTGCTCAGGGGTCTGAAAAAACAAGCGGAAAAGAAGTTAACACCAGAAATCGTGGGAATAAGGAGGGAAATTCCGCTTTCCCCGCAACTTGGAAGGAATAGTGATGAAAAAACTATGAACAAAAGAGAAAGAAGGGAAGGAGAGAAAGCCGATATCTTGGTAGAAAAAAAAGGAGTCTCTTCTATCTAAAATCTAAAGGTGTGTTCACAATAAATTCACATCGATCGATGGTCGATTGACGGCCGCCGACTATGTGTGGACACACCTTAATATCCAATTCCAACCCCTTCACCAAATTGGTTTTTAGGGCCATATCTCAAATGTTGTGCCTATTACTACCCTAAATTCGTCCAGCTATTTCTTGGAGGACATATTTAAGTAGGTACTTCAAATGCATACGCTACTGTATTACAAATGCGCTTCTCTACTTACTCTCTATCAGTGGTGGATATAAGATTGGATACTGCCAATTGGTTTTTAGGGCCATATATTATCAAATGTTGTGTCTATTACTACCCTAAATTCGTCCAGCTATTTCTTGGAGGATATAAGTAAGGACTTCAAATGCATACGCTACTGTATTACAAATGCGCTTCTCTACTTACTCTCTATCAGTGGTGGATATAAGGTTGGATACTTTGTCCACATAGTTACATGCCGGGACTAGGATTTGAGTTGATTCGTTCAGCCTGGCGTTGGGGAATTTGGCGGTCAGAAGAATATAACCTGTTTATAGGCCTACTGCCGAAATGAGACTGAAAAGTCCCTTTACTCCTGCAGTCTAAACAAGGTTTTGTTTATGTATGAAGGGGGCCAATGAAAGGAGCGGAGAGCATAGCACATAGAGCATCGAGCAGGAAGAGGGAAGTGACGACTTTAAACCAGATAGAACTGAGAGCAAAAGCTCTCCGCTCCACTCTGTTTTAAGTGATATAACATCACTTGAAAGTCGTTGTTGATCGACTAGTTTATACCTAGTGTACGTTAGACGCACCTTTGGGTTTTGAGTTCCAGATAATAGTGCGCGTAGGTGAACCTACACCTAAATAATGTGCAAAATAATCATCAAGTATGTAGGTACAGCTGAGTACATAGGTACTTACCTACTTAAGTATAGGTACTTATATTACCTACATACGTAGGTACCTATGGTTTATTACTTCTTCCACGCAAAACCAAGATATTCATGGAAAAAAGTCGAGGCTTTGACAACCCCTCTTTTGGACTTGAATTATTCCAGTGCGCTACCCGGGGGTTTCAATTGAAATTATTATTAAAATTTATCTATCTGATCTTTTTACAAGAACCTGGAGCATTGTTAAATCTGTAGGTACGTAATAAAAATAAATTATAATGATTGATAAGAAGTACATTTACATTGAGACAGCGCACATCTAATCATTCTGCCAGTGAAGCAGTAGATATTGATTGAGAAATGAAATCAATGGAATCAGTTTTTTAGATCGATTCAGAGGATTGATATTAAAAGTGTATCATTATCGGGCGATACTATTACTAAAAACAATCATGTGTGGCAGATGATGATAGTATTAAATGCAGAAATTATTAAATTCGGACTTAAGTACTAAGTATTCAGGTCTTAGACATAGGCACTATGCATTACAGTCCCACTAAGTTCATTCCTCCTACGCTTAAATTTAGTACCTAGCAATTTCATGCTAAATCATACATTACTTACAGTAAGTAAGTAAGTAATGATAGTGTAAGTATATGTAGGTAGTGGTTTGCTAACGGTCGAATATTTTTGCACAGTAGGTTGGGTACCTATCTGTTATAGATTTTAAACGGTTATTGGGAAGCTGGGCACTTTATCTTCAGGCTACTTATACGATGCCAGACACAACCAAGTTTCAGAACTGGTTTAGAGCCCGAAGATCTCAAAAAGTATTTGCTATCAAAGTAAGTACCACGTAAGTAGGTAGATATTTAGACGATAGTAAAAAAAAAGACCACGATGCCGATACAAATTAGTTAAGTGTTGGTTATTGGATCTAGAGACATAATCCTATTCTTAAACGTACGTCTAAGTAGGCACTGAGACATTAATCATAATTACTATTATCTACTTATACTTAAGTACACCTAAGTAGGTAAGTATTTACCTAAAGGCATTTAAGGCAAAAAAAACCTCAGCATTATTCTTCTCTCATCTAGAAATCGTTGAATCTAAGTTATACAATTAAAGGAGTTTTAACAGTAAAGTCCTACCCCAAAAGATCTGTGATGAGTCTGTGTCTGGATAGCTGAATAAAATTGCCCACACCTTTCAGAATTTAAGTAACATGAAAGTGCGAACGAGCCCTAACTGTGTCGAAACTAATTGATATTCACAAGACAAAGACGTAACGTGAGTATAGTAATAGGTTAGCACCAAACCATTATGAGAACTTCTTCAGTGTTGTCATTAGTGTACAGGAAAACCACGATGTAAGTTATACAATTAAAGGAGTTTTAACAGTAAAGTCCTACCCCAAAAGATCTGTGATGAGTCTGTGTCTGGATAGCTGAATAAAATTGCCCACACCTTTCAGAATTTAAGTAACATGAAAGTGCGAACGAGCCCTAACTGTGTCGAAACTAATTGATATTCACAAGACAATAGCATAAAGAAAACAGACGTAGCGTGAGTATAGTAATAGGTTAGCACCAAACCATTATGAGAACTTCTTCAGTGTTGTCATTAGTGTACAGGAAAACCACGATGTGTAGGAATAAGAACTAATTCCGGTTAAATCACAATAGATTTTGCTACTCAAGGGCACCGTAGTTCTGAAGAAGTCAAATATGACAAGAATAGTAATATTTGACGCCAAACAATGATAGGTAGTATTGAGTCAGTCATTAGGTTAGGTCAGGACCTACATAACCAAGTAAGAAATAAAGATCTAGAGATCCTAGGTCTACCTAATAATGTTTTGTAAGGACCATATAAATTATTTATTGTTGAGTTTAACCAGAAAAGTGCAGAACCTTCCCGATAGGTTTTAATTAACCAAGCACATTTGTAAAATCGTCGTTCGCGGGGTTGAAAGCACTCCTATTGGCCTACGATTCCTTTGGTTAGGATGTTTCCCTTGGCGCGCACCCCAAGCACTCTGTATACATGAGGTTACATTGCTGCCACATAGAATCGTAATATCGTATGCAATGGAACGGCACCCTTAGCTAGTAGCACATGCCTCATTTTCACCCACTCAAAAGCGTACATAAGTACCACATTCAACTTTTCCCATCTTTGGCATCCTATCATCCTAATATCGGACATTGGGAATCGATATTCAACGGTCAGTGCTGAGGTAACCAAAGCCCGCCATTGCATAAGTATCTCGTACGAATTCATACGGTCCCCTCCTCCAAGTTCAAAGTATTTCCAATTGTATTCAACTTAAGTATGCTTGGACTACGGTTCGAAGCTTGGCGTCAGTAAGACCTTCAGGTTGAATGAACTTTAACAAGAATTCAAACTGTTTGGATTATAGGAAACAGTAAGGAATGACGCTAGTTGCCGACCCCACTTGAGTGGGAAAAGGTAAAGAAGAAGAAGAAGAGTAAGGAATGACGCTAGTGCATAGTAGTGAGGCTTATGAGATCATACAGTAGTCCTCTGGCGAACTCTAAAAGACGTTTCCAGGAGGAAAGCTTTGAATAGTTTAAATGTTAAGCCCGGGACATACGCTATAACATGGCTTCCAACTTGATTTTACAAAAGACCGAATTGGGAGACAATGATTTTAAAAGGCAAAATTATGAGACAGGATGTTGTACTTTGTAGATTCATATAAGCTTAACCCATCTTTTGGGGCTGTTGCCCCTACACCAAAGCCTCAGAGTGGGCCTTTTTACTTTCTTTATCCTATAGGTAGTACGGAAAGTAATGTACCTATTCGGGCAAAGTTTTTGTGTACCTATGGCATGTTGTACTTAGCGTGTGATCGTGTGTACTGGGCTTCAACATGATACGCGATCTAAAACGCAATGTATTCATAATGTCAATCAAACTGATTCAGATACACAGTGCATAGTTAATTATTTTATCAACAATGACGTCTTTGTAATCGTAGACAAACCTAGTATATGAGACCTACTGGAATACGAAGATAAAGAGCAAAGTGCAAATATGCCGACCGTTAATACGCAACTCAATAGTGTAGAGTTGTAGAGCAGTCTAAATTTCCATCTAATAAAACAGTTAGGAAAAAGTAGGGGATTAAGTAACTATGTACTTAAGTAAAGAAACTTTGGTACCTATTCAATCAATGCCCTCAATTTCCAGAGAAATTCTCCTACGTAGGAATATTTTTAATACGCTAAACAAAAAATATATTGCATCTACACAAGTAATAAGACGAATAAGTATTCACTTACTTATTATTTATTATAATTAATTTATTAATAATCATCACGATCATTAAGTAGGCAAAGACAGGTAGATACCGGATTCCATTCAACCCATTCAACATACCAAGGAACCTAAGGTGCCTCATTAGAAACCTCAGCATAAAGACAGCCTCAGACAACAAAGCGGTGGAAGAAGAAAATTAGAATCGAGCTGAATAGAAGTACTATGGGTAAGTACTATGAAGAGAGCTCTAAAACACACAATACCTGACACAAAAGATGCAAGTACCTCGGAAATAATTCCCACACTTGTCCCGAGAAAATGAACTGAAGGTAAGTACCTACGTAAGATGGGTAGAGCAGGTACCCAGTTAGAAACATACGGGTAGCTACTGAAGTGAAAGAATTGACAGGAAGTCCCATCAACCCATCCCTGTGAGTCCCCCCTCTTCTTACGTCATGTGAAATGAAGTTTCAGGGGTGCCCAGAGTGAAACATGAGGGCTCTCATGTGGGTACTCTTTGTTAAGAGCAAAAGAGGAATAGAATATAACCTGTTTATGGGTACTGCCGAAATGAGACTGAAAAGTCCCTTTACTCCTGCAGTCTAAACAAGGTTTTGTTTATGTATGAAGGGGGCCATTGAAAGGAGCGGAGAGCATAGCACATAGAGCACCGAGCAGGAAGAGGGAAGTGACGACTTTTAGATTCAACGATTTCTAGATCAGAGAAGAATAATGCTGAGGTTTTTTTGCCTTAAATGCCTTTAGGTAAATACTTACCTACTTAGGTGTACTTAAGTAAGTATAAGTAGATAATAGTAAGTAATTATGATTAATGTCTCAGTGCCTACTTAGACGTACGTTTAAGAATAGGATTATGTCTCTAGATCCAATAACTAACACTTAACTAATTTGTATCGGCATCGTGGTCTTTTTTTTTACTATCGTCTAAATATCTACCTACTTACGTGGTACTTACTTTGATAGCAAATACTTTTTGAGATCTTCGGGCTCTAAACCAGTTCTGAAACTTGGTTGTGTCTGGCATCGTATAAGTAGCCTGAAGATAAAGTGCCCAGCTTCCCAATAACCGTTTAAAATCTATAACAGATAGGTACCCAACCTACTGTGCAAAAATATTCGACCGTTAGCAAACCACTACCTACATATACTTACACTATCATTACTTACTTACTTACTGTAAGTAATGTATGATTTAGCATGAAATTGCTAGGTACTAAATTTAAGCGTAGGAGGAATGAACTTAGTGGGACTGTAATGCATAGTGCCTATGTCTAAGACCTGAATACTTAGTACTTAAGTCCGAATTTAATAATTTCTGCATTTAATACTATCATCATCTGCCACACATGATTGTTTTTAGTAATAGTATCGCCCGATAATGATACACTTTTAATATCAATCCTCTGAATCGATCTAAAAAACTGATTCCATTGATTTCATTTCTCAATCAATATCTACTGCTTCACTGGCAGAATGATTAGATGTGCGCTGTCTCAATGTAAATGTACTTCTTATCAAATTTAACTTGATGGTCGTGATGATAGGGCATCCATAAGCAATTCCATATCACTTCGATTTTAGTATCAGAACCTATACTTACAGGCTATACCATATACCTACTTACTATGTATTACTACCTGTACCTCTAGGTATTTCCTAATTGTAGTCGCTTGAATCTACATAGGTAGGTAAGTATCAAGAATTTATCTCGTGACATACCAAAGGACAAGAGCTAAAGAGAAGGGAACATGAATATAGCTGATGTTCATGAACTCTTGACAGAATGGTGAAATACTATCGAGTCAAATGTGTAGGTGTAGGTTTATGATCGATCAGACAAGTAATTATACAGTAAGTTACGACCGAATATTGCAACTGATAAGTGGACACCATTAAGCAGAAAAGAACCATTTATAAGGCAATGTCCCTTATGGATGGTTCTTTTCTGCTTAATTCTGGCCAAATTTATTGTGGATTAAAATTATTCATAAAAAGTAGGTAGGTACTTACTTAAAAATTAAAGGTAGTTGCCTACCTGCATAATTACGTTCGAACATTTTGGCTGCATGTAAAGTAGGTACTTACGAGATTCAATCAATAAATAAAATACTTACTTACCCTTCTTTAATTGAACAAAGGGTAAGTAAGCACCTACCTACTTAGGTAGTTATGTATCTGAGAAAATAAACCAACTGTGGTCTTACCTGTGCAGAGGACGTGAGACAGGCGGGCGTTTTACAGATGGGGTAGATCTGAGAGTGCAAGTTCTTCGGCCACAGGAAAACGATCACAATGAGAGTGGTGAAGAGGACAAACAGAAGAACTATCAATATGATAGCAAGCAAGAGACCACTTCGTGAGAGTCCACTACGTTTCCTTAGCTCTTCTTCCAACTGATGGAGCTTGGCTGGCATATGCCCGTTGCTGTTTTGACTCTTCACATTATTCACCTTGTAGCTATTCGTCTTCTTCAGCTTGGTGGTTCTTGTCTCGCTATTGAGTCCACCATCCTGTTGCTTATTAGTCTCCTTGTTGTTCACAGATGTCACCGATGCTTTCAGATTGTTCTTGTTCAGAGGTTCTTTCTCGTTGACGAAATCACAATGGTTTTGGTGGTTCTTGTTTCGCTATTGAGTCCGCCATCCTGTTGCTTGTTAGTATCCTTGTTGTTCACAGATGTCACCGATGCTTTCAGATTGTTCTTGTTCAGAGGTTCTT
Source organism: Diaphorina citri (assembly GCF_000475195.1). Lineage (NCBI taxonomy): Eukaryota > Metazoa > Arthropoda > Insecta > Hemiptera > Psyllidae > Diaphorina > Diaphorina citri. The sequence continues at coordinate 168,469 of NW_007378150.1, forward strand.
TCTCGTTGACGAAATCACAATGGTCAGTTTCAGTCTCGTGACAGTCGTCATCTGTGGGTTTGTCGGCGTGTTTGGGACTGATGGGTTTGTGTTCGAGCTCCGGTGTGGTTTTGTCACTCATTTTGAATGGTTCAGTTATGCTTATGTTGTCTATGTTAGGAAACTCACATTTGAATTGGAGAAAAACTTATTGATCTATTATTAGTTTTGCTGATTGTTAATTTCAATATTCTAGGTATTTGTTCTAATACCTACTTACCTAAACTGTACTAAAAGAAACCAAATCAATTAGTTATTAACCTACTAACTCACAGGTCTTTCCACAGGTTGCCTGAATTTGTGTAGATCTATCTATAACCAACCAATCTAATTTTTAATTTAGCAAACTAAAATGGTCCTGTCTGGACTCAAACCTGGATCTCTTGAATAGATTTCATTTCATACAGTTGACCTTGGAGTGTTTGTAATGGCTCAGTGATTATTCTAAATGTGCAGTCTGCACTATGAAGTGTGAATGTACATCTGTCTACCTGGGTACAGGAAAAATACCACATTACCTAGAGTCCTACACCTATCTACCCTAAATGACCTACCCTAAATGAATGTGTCTCCCTCAAGTATAGGTACCAATATTACCAATGTATTACCCTACTTAGATGACCTAACAAATAATTTGTCTACCTACATTTCTGAGAATTGTTTACCAAGGAAGGGTGCTGGTACTCTTCTCACTCATTGTTTCACAGTTCTTCTTTTTCTGGGAATATTTTGAGGGTACATCTGTCTACCTGGGTACAGGAAAAATACATTACCTAGAGTCCTACACCTATCTAAGTACCCTAAATGACCTACCAAATAATGTGTCTCCCTCAAGTATAGGTACCAATATTACCAATGTATTACCTACTATACCTACCCTACTTAGATGACCTAACAAATAATTTGTCTACCTATATTTCTGAGAATTATTGTTTACCAAGGAAGGGTGCTGGTACTCTTCTCACTCATTGTTTCACAGTTCTTCTTTTTCTGGGAATATTTTGAGAAAATGTGTGTGCAGGATGTACCTTACATCACATTGAAGTGAGGGTCTTTTCCAAGTACCTGGAACCAATTCCTTTTTAAGTATAATATCTAGATATATCTGCCCAATCTGTTAGCTAAGAGCTCTCCTTAGGCTGGATTTCACCAGATTTTTTCAGCACCTAGAAGGCCTGTTAACAGCCAACAGCCTGTCAAAAGTAACTTCTATTTAATTTGTATAGGCTCAACAGGGTTGTTAAGCTAATAGGATGTTAGGAGACAAAAATAAGGATGACAAAAACTTCCTAGACATCTGTTCATTATAGATTTGGTTCATTTTTCTATCAGGGTAATGAAAAGGACAGATCTACCATCATAGATAGGCTGGGGCATATGATCTCATGTTACAGGTGGTTGTTGAGTTTGAGCATACTTGTAGACTGTTTGGGCTAAATTTTTGAGAATGCTCAGACCTCAGTGGTGAGAACCACTTGTTACAGTAGGTGGTAGACCCCAGTCGGCTAGATTTTCGCAAATTTGACCCTTAGGAAAAATAGGTTCCGAATACTTCAAAAAGTAGGTAATTATCTACCCAGTCTGGATATGAAATTATGAACTGCTTCCTGAATATCTTCAAAGCTTTTTAAAGAAGCTGATTATCTTCCAATCTTTGAGAAAGATAGATAGATAAAGTAACAGCTAAGCTAAGGACACCTGGTAGGTTTAGGGAAGAACGAAATCCTAGGTATTTTGGCACACTGTGATGGGAAAGGTGTTTCAAATAGACATAGGTAAAGGTGTGAAGCAGAAGTAAAATTAAATACCTAGTTACTTAGGTAGCAAAAAAACACCTGTAATGGGTACCTGAATTATTTAAAAAACACTGCCGCCGCAAAACTTCACAAAAACACTTGGTTTATAAAGACCAGAGAGCACTACATAGAATAGGAAATTCTTGATCAATATTTCACACGTTTTGCTAGGGAAAAATCCAAATTATTTGACTATTTTTACTTAAAAACAGTGTAATTTCGCACTTCAAAAAATAAAATATACACAGGGCACTCGCTCACTTTCAGTTCAAAACCGAAAATCGAAAAAATTAAAATAACAAAAACAAAACACGAGAGACGAGACCGTTGCTTCTCCCCCCTCCTATCCTAACTTCTCCTTCCCCTCTCGTCTTGAAATCCACTCTGTGTGAATTTTATCCCCTCTACTATTTCATTCAACAAGTCTCGTCGTAGTAATCAGTGCTGAAGATCGTGGGGGTATTTGGATCGTCTTGGTTATTGAACGAAAGAAGTGAAATCTAATTTTCACCTCTGCGATTTTTCGGTACCTAGGTACTTGTTCAGATGTCACGTCAATGCAAAATTCCTAATTTCCTAGAAAAAAGGAGCTGTCAAAAATGAACAGTGACCAGTGTTATTATAGGGTTAGATTAAACACAAACCTTTTCACCATTTGAACGGTTTGTTCGATTAGGGCAGCCTGGTAAGCTTGGTTGGTAGCGCGTCTGCCATGTAAGCGCTAGGCCGCGGGTGCGATTCCCGCCCAGGGCGGACTCTACATAGGGCACTCACTTTCAGTTCAAAACCGAAAAAAATAACAAAAACAAAACACGAGAGACGAGACCGTTGCTTCTCCCCCCCCTCCTATCCTAACTTCTCCTTCCCCTCTCGTCTTGAAAACCACTCTGTGTGAATTTTATCCCCTCTACTATTTCATTCAACAAGTCTCGTCGTAGTAATCAGTGCTGAAGATCGTGGGGGTATTTGGATCGTCTTGGTTATTGAACGAAAGAAGTGAAATCTAATTTTCACCTCTGCGATTTTTCGGTACCTAGGTACTTGTTCAGATGTCACGTCAATGCAAAATTCCTAATTTCCTAGAAAAAAGGAGCTGTCAAAAATGAACAGTGACCAGTGTTATTATAGGGTTAGATTAAACACAAACCTTTTCACCATTTGAACGGTTTGTTCGATTAGGGCAGCCTGGTAAGCTTGGTTGGTAGCGCGTCTGCCATGTAAGCGCTAGGCCGCGGGTGCGATTCCCGCCCAGGGCGGACTTTATCCTCAAAGGATGTTCGCTCTCGGAACGGCTGGCTTTCTCCTATCCTGTATCCCTTAGATTTTAGGACGACAATACCTTAGCAGTTACAGTTCCCTACTTCCCTCTGTCAAACCTCTTTAAAATAATGGGGAACTCTTTGTGGAAAACTAACCCAGACCAATACTAGGACAAGGTAAAACTCTTAAATCTAATATGTATAGGTATATAAAAATGAATATTTGTGTGTTTGTTCGAACTTTATGCCTGGCCAAACCGCTCATCCGATTGCTATGAAACTTTGTCAACTTATATTGCTTGCACTCCCGTGAAGGTTATAGGCTATTTTCCGGTTCGTTTTTGTTAAGCTACGCCGAGCAAGACCACTAAAGTGACATGAACGGCCATGCCTTAAGGATTTACTGGCAGAAATTCGGAGCGAAGCGACGGGTTTCGGCTAGTAAGGTTCTAAAATCTATAGTCCTATAGCTACCTATTAACTGGAAACGTAAATAACAATGCAAATTTATAAAACAAAAATAAAATTCACGTTTTTTTTATTCGATAAAAAAGGATAAGGAATTGGATAGAAGAAAAGTTAAAGATATACATTTGGTTTCACGCTGTTAATTTATAAAGAGAAAAAGAACTAGAAAACTTTAATCGGTATCCATTTACAGAGGAAGGAGGAGAAAAAAAAAACTGTTACCACTACGGATTAACTTAGAATTGAAGTTAAGCCTAGATCAACCTGGGTGTTAGATAATGGTAAATATTTTATTAACATCAATTCTGAGAGAATCCAAGTAGTTAAACCTCGGCACAGATGGAAAAATGTATTCAAAAACATCTTGATAAGTGACACCCCTACTATCCCATAACTCTCTCATAAACATCTTTTCTGCGGTCATTTCCATACATTTCCCTGTTCTACATACTCCAGGCCTTATCAAAGGGTTGTACTCCAGGCCTTATCAAAGGGTTGTCAAAGATCTAAGGTTAAATCTAAGATGCTAAAAATCTAAAGAAAACTTGATACGATTTGTTTTGGTCACTTTCCATACATTTCCCTGTTCTACATACTCCAGGCCTTATCAAAGGGTTGTCAAAGATCTAAGGTTAAATCTAAGATGCTAAAAATCTAAAGAAAACTTGATACGATTTGTTTTGGTCCCAGTACTTTAGAATAAGGGTAACCATAGAACCAAATTGGTTCACGGTACACCTTTACTTTGAACTGGCATGACGTCAAACTTAAGGTAAGATCACACTATTTGGCCTATGGCATATCCCAAATATTAATATTTGTCACTTTTTGTCTTGCATTTGCCATCAAAGAATCTTCTTTGGCCTATCAGAAATGCCCATCATCAAACATCAAATTTGTCTAAATTCATTTGGGGATCAGGTACTGTTTGGACAAATATTTGGCACCAAGACAAATAGTGTGATCCTACCTAAATAAATATGAAGAGAGGAAGGAAGAAGGAGGGGGGGGAAAAAGCACCAACATAATTTTGAAATCAGTGTTCGTTTAAATAAATAGGTAGGCGATTTTCTTTGCACGATTTTGTCAGGCTGCCATCGGAATCGTTTCCGTAAGGAAAATACAACTCAACTATTGATTAGGTTCTGATTTATAGTGGTGACAAAATACTCCATTGGATACTTGAGTGTAAAAATCTTTACTCCTGTTTATTTATGTTAGAGCTTTTTGTCACCACACTCAACGTCGAAAAATAAAACGTTTTAAAAAGCAGCTAAATTCAATGAATTAGGTTTTCTCGTCACAAGATGAAGTAGGTTTTCGCACGCAACTTTTTTCAGGAAATACCTCTGTTTTAAAAAGTGGTAGGTACGTGTACATTCGACATAGTTTCTGGTGTTCTTGTAAAAAAGATTGAAATTCCGAGCTCGTCTCAATGAGTCAGTGTCGATAAAATTGGTGTTACTCCCATTTTGGATCACAAACTTTGCCCATCAAATTCACACATTAATAGGATTCATTACCCATCAAATTCACATATTAATGGGATATTTTTCCGAGTCATAAAACGGTTTGCCTCAGTTCTCAAGTGTCCTTCCTTTGATAATTCCGTGCTTGAGTAAAGAAAAGGGTGTTATTAGTGATAGCATACAACGATAGTATGAAGAGTTCTACGTTAAAATTTGTGAAATAAAAATACCAATTTATCCTTACTGTTCATTAGGAGGTAGGTACTTATTATAAGAGAACATTTGATTTGAAAAAAAAAAAAAAAAAAAAAAAAAAAAAAAAAAATCACACACAAAAAAATTTTTATTTATTAAAAAATAAACATTAAAAAAATATTAATTTTTTTACTTTGGACAGAAAAGAGATATATTTCAGGGGAAAACCGACAAAGAAAAGTCGCCTTTTCCGTTTTCAAGTGACCAAAGCACCGGAAATAAGAGTAAGAACTTAAGAAAGATATCATTGGTGGACAAGTCCACAGAAAGAAGTTAGGTAAAGTTAGCCCACTTTGCTGACCAAAAAGAACTCAGGATCTTTAGGGTCCGGTCTATAGCAAGTATATTTATTTAAGATTTATACTGTCGGCTAAGACTAAAAAGTCCCATTATGCCATCAGCCAAGTTGGTGGAAATTTTGTCATATTATAATGAAAATATAGAGGGGTAAGTATGAACTGTGATTGTACCTTGTAGATTTGTACAATCAAAGAGAAGGAACTCGGGATTTTTTTCCTTACATGACAAGAGATTTAAGAGTCAGACTATAGTGCTGTAATAATAAATATGAAATCTCCGAGCAAGAACAAGCTTACAAAAGGATTATTTATTGAAAGAGTACCTCTAGATTTTGTCATTTTCGACATCTTGCTCGTCATTGAGCTTGCCAACATGCATGTCAACACTGACTTGTAAACCCGGAGGTTGACACCAGAAGTTCCTTCAGGTGCTCTAGCCACTTTTGGGCTGAAACTGCATTACTGTATCCAGTACAACTGCTTTTTTGTCATTTTCGACATTTTGCTCGTCATTGAGCTTGCCAACATGCATGTCAACACCGACTTATAAACCCGGAGGTTGACACCAGAAGTTCCTTCAGGTGCTCTAGCCACTTTTGGGCTGAAACTGCATTACTGTATCCAGTACAACTGCTCGTAACATCACACTTGTCTCCAAGCTTACTCGGAGTTTTTGATTTCTTGGCTCTCATTACGTCCCTAGAAAACGAAAAGAGAAGATGGGTCAGAAAATGAACAACTTTTCGTCAAATTGGTCTTCCTGCAAAAAAGGCAGACAATAAATAAGATTTACGGGAACTTTATGAAGATTGTGAGTTTCAATAGTAAAATACATAGATACATCGACATCAAAAAAGCTACTTGTGCAATTTTTAATAGCGTGACACCTTAGCATGGCAAAACAGAAAGATCCAACTAAAAAGAGCTACGACATCTACTACGGTTATTTTAAGAGATACTGACTACTGGTGATGATTAAAAAAAAGCTGCAAATTAAACTACTAAGTTAAAGTGCTCAAAAACGTAGTGTTATTGGGTTACTTTTTACTATTTCCAAATCCAAATTCAGAGGACAGTTACGGCTCATCGAAGAATTTTAATAAATCGAGGGGGGAAAAAGTGAAAAAGTCAAAATTGCTCGAGATTTTCTGTTTGAAAGCCGTGACCGTCTACATAAATTTTGGGCTTATGCTTGGAGCGTGCCCATATTTCACATCTGACGTAAATACCCCCTATATTCATCGAATGTTCATTATCTACGTAAAATCCCTATAATCTAGCGTCATACGGTCTAAAATTTATAAAAATTGGTACAGAAATTTTAAAAATTTTAATTAAGTTCTGAAAAAAATATTGGTAACCTTTAATAAAACAAAGCAAGTGTATTAAATCAAACTTTCCTGGGTATATGAATTTATCCTACTTAAATCTCTTTCCTGTTATAGGTACTTCATTTCTAAAATCGAAATTTCCATAAAAAAACAAAATAAATAGTTTTTTCAAGCTCCAAAAAAAAAGCCGCAATTCAGGCTAATCATATATAAAAAAAGTGTGAGGTTAGTAAAATACATTAAAACAATCAAAATAGAAAAGTAAAAAATATATTTAAAAAATCTTTAGTGCCTGCTCCCACGGAAAAAGTCCCGTAACTTGTGGCTGAGACCACAATTTTAAAAACTCTTGAATTCAGCAACCTTATTGGCTAGATTGCTAGAAAGTTTGAAATCAGAATGCTTAATCCAACAGTTACTCAATCCAAACGAACTCTGATTGTAGTCCTGGCCATAAAGGTCCACAACTCCACACATAGTCAACCGGCCGTCGGTCGATGTCGACTGAACCGTCCACACTGCCTCGACAACATAGATTCACTCGATGTCGATCGACGGCCGGTCAACTATGTTTGGAGACACCTTAAGATTGTGAAAAGTTGCGGACATTTTTCCGTAGCAGCAGACACCTCCTGGAAAACTTATAGTGGATTTCACCAACAACTTAATGAGAGATTTAACTAATGGGAGAATTTTCAATAATCCAAACAGGAGTTTTTAAACCCTCCTTTTTGGATCACTAAAAACTCTTTTTGGATCATTAAAAACTCCTTTTTAGATTATTAAAAATTCTCCCATTAGTTAAATCTCTCATTAAGTCGTTGGTGAAATCCACCATTAAACTAAAATAAGCAGCAGAGCATCATCTAATGGGAGCCGTCTTTTACAAAAGCAAGGCAAGCATAGGGGGGATGACAAGCTCTGAACCTACCTTAGGTTTGGGCCGATGCGTATCTACGGCATCAATGGGTAACTTGATCATTTCCATTTTGCAACCATACGCTACCGGAGTGAGCTTGATAATCGTGTGAAGAGGCACTTGTAAGTAGGGAAGCTCGTCTGTAATAGAAGACAATGGAGTGGTAAGCACGTAGGGCTTTGATTTTGGAGGTTGGTGGTTCGAATCTAGAGTCGATTAAAATATCCCTGGACAGCAGTTTTATGTTCCGAACTGAGTTAAAAACCCTGGTATAAAAAGAACACTATTGAAGGTCCCGAGTTCGATTCCCACCATCGGCAAAAGTTTGTACTCGTTTTTCGATTGCAAACATGTCCATAAGCGCTTAAGAGAGGGAGAAAAAAAAAATATTTTAACGGGTTACTTTCTGGTATTCTCGTTTTCACTCAGCACTTATATGGTAAGTATTGTGTCTCTTCTCGACCATCTGATGAGAGACATACTACCGGACGGGCATGCTACAACACAGACCACAGGAGTCCAATGTAGCAGTTGTGTTATAGCTACGAAATAAAAACGGCGGTGAAAAACACTTTTTTATAGTTTTTTCTTCTTTTTTTTTGAAATACCTGCAGACTTATCCAGGAAGTAGGCCAGGAGACATCGGAGCACGGCCTGATGGCTAACCACCAGGACGTTGCCCTGGCGTTCCAACTCCATGATCACAGGTTCGAGTCTCGCCACCAAGTCCTCGTAGGATTCACCCCGGGGGTACCTGTAGGTGAACTTGGCACAATCCCGTGCACTGAAATCATCCGGGTATTTTTCGGCTATCTGCTCGTACGTCATCTCCTCACAGATACCCTGGGGAAATAAGGAAATTATCTTCGTAAGAGGACGACAGACAATCCGCTAATTACTCCTGTAAAAACCTACACTTCAGACCACCACGACCGGGTCTACAGCCCGCCCCCCCCCCTCCACCCCCCTCAAACGTCGTGAAATGTAAAAGCGTGAACGCCTCAATTGTTCAAATGCTTAAGCTATTTCATTCCTAGTAGGCCAGCCTAGTTAGCTTAGTTGATAGTGCGTCTGCCTTGTAAGCGCAGTTTGATAGAAGTGTAACAACGGAGGTCTTATGGTTCCGAAATCAATTACGACCGAAATCGAAGGATAGGAGAAAACCCGGCCGTTCCGAGAACGAACCTTTTTATTTCATTTATTTTAATTTACGGAGAATACCCCATTTTACAAAGTTCCCTGATTATAAAACTAATAACAATAAATAAAAATCATAATAATAATAAAATCTGTTTTAGGATAAAACAGATTTTATCAAACCAGCGACCTAGGGAGGCACGCTACCCTCCAAGCTAACTAGGGATAAGGGTTTTATTTAATGAAAGATGAATTCACTCACAGCGTCAATTTCATTGAGCGCTTTCCAACGCTCCTGAGGTGCGGGACAAGTGGCCACGGTCTGTATGGTTCGCTTCAGCCAGGAGGTCCAGATTCGAAGCCCGGGGATATCCTGCTGGGCTATGAACTTGCCCAGGGCCTGCGAATATAGTTGTCCCCGCTCTGACAGACTAGAGTCGCCTCCGATGATACCTTGTAGATTGTGCTCGCTCTCACCATGCTGGAATGGAGAAGGACTTAATGTCTCAATTAATTTCTTAGAATACATTATTGACTTGGGTAAAACACCTTTGTACATCTGTTATTTTATTATTATTAAATAATAAAAATAAATGAATTGAATTGAATGTTTTGTGGTAGCGACGAGGTTTGTCGAGGGGAGAGGTTGTTGTTGTAGCGGCTTCAGCTATAGCCGAATGGTGATGGCAGAATAAAGAAAAGATATCTTTTTTTCTGCTATAAACGGTGTGATGGTCTCTAGTTTAATTGGCTCGTCCTGAACCACAGTCAACCATTGTGAGGACTTGTGCTTATTCTCTAAAAGCAGAGAGAACCTTTGAAGAACTACCAGCTAGCTAGGCTGGTTAGGGTTGGCTGTTCTCCTCCCTATTTATAATCCCACAGCTAGACATTATTATACTCTCTTTTTAACGTCCCCATCCAATCCACCAGATACTTGAATCCATGGAGTCTGGATTCATTGGATTCGATGGATAAAAAAAAAAAAAAAAAAAAAAAAAAAAAAAAAAAAAATTTTAAAAAAAAAAAAAAACCACATGGGAAGGGGGGGGTCAATGGTGATGTCTTAGCCATAATGCATTATACAAAATACGTAGGTATTTTAACTAAATGGAATTTCAGGATTAGATGGATAAAAAAAAAAAAAAAAAAAAAAAAAAAATGAAAATCCGTAAGTATTCAGTGAATGGGATTTTCAAATTAATCGAATCCAGAAATCCGAATTCATTGGATTCTATTAGTCTTACCCGGGTCAGATAAATGGTCCTAGGAACAATGTGTATATTCATGAGGTAGTAGACGATCCGTGCCTGAATATGACCTTCATGCTTGTGCACCAGGACCTTCTCCCCTGTGTTGTATATCCGCATGAAACTAAGCGCGGCCTCAGACTCCTCATTCAGGGCTTCGTAACGTTCCTCATAGTGCATGATACGCTGGAGAAAGTCCTGAGGGAGGAAGATTTTTAGAATAAAAGAGTTTTATTTTAAGAGGTTTTATTGAGGGAACTGTAATGGCTAAGGTCTTGTCGTCCCCAAATTGAAGAGAGAAGGAAGACAGGAAAGGAGAAAGCCAGCCGTTCCGAGAACGAACATTATCCGTTCAGGATGAAATCCGCCCCGGGCGGGAATCGAACCCGCGGCCTAGCGCTAACAAGGCAGACGCGCTATCAACCAAGCTAACTAGGCTCGCAGAGAATATTTTAGTAGGAGAAAGAGAATAGAATAGTGTGAGTCCGGTTAAGACCCGTTCCCATTTGTCGTGAGTTTCATACAATTCTTTCCGGACAGGCACATCGCCTGGTGGTTACCTTACACTCAAGAGTTCATTATCAGTTTCTTACCTGTAAAGCAGCCTCCCGATTCATGTCCTGATAGTCGGGGCTGTTCACCTTCACCTCCATGATATTCTGCTCGATAATGGACGGGTCGTCACACACAGACTCCACGAAGAACAACTTGTATCCCATCTTGTCCACGACGGTTAAGATCCGTTCCCATTTGTCGTAAGTTTCATACAATTTTTTCCGGACAGGAACATCGCCTGGTGGTTACCTTACACTCAAGAGATCATTATCATTATCAGTTTCTTACCTGTAAAGCAGCCTCCCGATTCATGTCCTGATAGTCGGGGCTGTTCACTTTCACCTCCATGATATTCTGCTCGATAATGGACGGGTCGTCACACACAGACTCCACGAAGAACAACTTGTATCCCATCTTGTCCACGACCATCTCATGAATCATTTTCCGCCGATCTATCGTGGAATTGGTTGCGTCAAACACCTGCCGGAAGGGGTTAAAGGGGGTATTTAAAATATTAAGGGCTAATAGGGCCCGAATAGGAGAATGGAGCTGACTTGAAAAAGTTGAGTAAAAACACCGACCCCGTATATCGTCTAGCTATCGGACTAAAACGTCTGGCTGTGGGACTATAAACAGGGAGAAGAACAGCTAACCCTAACCAGCCTAGCTAGCTGGCAGTTTTCAAAGGGCTCTCTCTCTCTCTCTCTCTCTTTAATAGGGCCCGAATAGGAAAATGGAGCCGACTTGAAAAAGTTGAGTAAAAACACCGACCCCGTTATCGTCTAGCTATCGGACTAAAACGTCTGGCTGTGGGACTATAAACAGGGAGAAGAACAGCTAACCCTAACACCAGCCTAGCTAGCTGGCAGTTTTCAAAGGGTTCTCTCTCTCTCTCTCTGCTTTTAAAGAACAGGCACAAGTCCTCACGATGGTTGACTGCGGTCAGGACGAGTTACTTAAACATGACTAGATAACATCAGCGCGTCTGCCTTGTAAGCGCTAGGCCGCGGGTTCGATTCCCGCTCGGGGCGGATCGTTAAGCTGTGTCCACACATAGTCGACGCCGTCGATCGACGACAAAAGGCAATGTACGGTTTCAGTCGACATCGATCGAGTCAATCGACAGCGTGGACTATGTGTGGACACTAGTTTTATACTTACAGCTACTTCCCCTCCAGTTTCTAGCCAGGCTATAACATCGGTTAGCGCGTCTATTGCACACTGGGTTCTTATCCTTGGTTTCAGTCGACATCGATCGAGTCAATCGACAGTGTCGACTATGTGTGGACACGGTTTTATACTTACAGCTACTTCCCCTCCAGTTTCTAGCCAGGCTATAACATCGGTTAGCGCGTCTATTGCACACTGGGTTCTTATCCTCATGGCCTCCAAATTGTCCTGACGAAAGAAGTCATGATTCTTGTAGGCCTGCGTCGCATGTCGCCTGTATTCTCCTAGGTTGAACACTGTGGAGTAAAAGGGTTAAAATCAAGGAGTTTATAATAATAATAAAGACTTTTGAGTTGAAAGTCGCCACTAGGCGAGGTTAACGCCGGAGGCGTTCTTTACCACCTAACCCTTATAGCTCCACTACGCCACCAAGGTAGGTTTATAAGACTGTGTCACTGTCTCTTTTTATACTGCTGAAAAACATGCATGACTTTTTTCAATCCTTCAATCTCTTGCTTTCTCAGGGAAAAGAACTTTTGGATCCTTTTCAGCAGTACCCAAGTACTGTAGAACACCACTCCAGCTGCTATGGAAAATATCGCTATTTTGACTTTAGATAAGAACTTAGACCCCAAAGGGACAATAAAATATTTGGTAACTGTGTGAAGTTCCGTATCAAGAGTGCACGATAGGGGTGGTAACCTTTATTTACTTGTGTGTTATCTAGGCATAAGTTCATTAACATTATTCATAAACGCAAGTAGGGTAGATAAAGGTACCATCCCTATACACTCTAGAATCTCTAGGCAGAACTTGCCCTGGCGCACTGCCGTGCCCTTGATACCAAGGCGATTATGCACCATGGAGATGGAGACTTTAACAAACCTCTGGTATTATAGCAGCAGACACCTCCTGGAAAACTTATAGTGGATTTCACCAACAAATTATTGAGAGATTTAACTAATGGGAGAATTTTCAATAATCCAAACAGGAGTTTTTTAAAACCTCCTCCTTTTTGGATCATTAAAAACTCCTTTTTAGATTATTAAAAATTCTCCCATTAGGTAAATCTCTCATTAAGTCGTTGGTGAAATCCACCATTAAACTAAAATAAGCAGCAGAGCATCATCTAATGGGAGCCGTCTTTTACAAAAGCAAGGCAAGCATAGGGGGGATGACAAGCTCTGAACCTACCTTAGGTTTGGGCCGATGCGTATCTACGGCATCAATGGGTAACTTGATCATTTCCATTTTGCAACCATACGCTACCGGAGTGAGCTTGATAATCGTGTGAAGAGGCACTTGTAAGTAGGGAAGCTCGTCTGTAATAGAAGACAATGGAGTGGTAAGCACGTAGAACCATCTCGCTAATACGCTCACCTAATTAACAAATTAATTTACTAAAATTAACTAATTCATTAGAATATAGGTTACGTACAGGTGCCATGGCCCCCATAGCGTTATCAAATTGCATGTTGTTACAGTTACAACACATCTCCAGTTTTTTCCATGTCTGAGACAATTTTACTGCCTATTGTTTTATTTGCCTCATTTCGATTATGGTTCTCGGTTTGCTTATGAATAATGATGATTTATCGCTTACAGGAAATATTACAGAAAAAGAACTTTGTTGTTTTCGCATCATGTAAGTAGTGACGCAAGCAAATTTGCAAGCATGCAGCCTTTGTACACTAAGTAGGATGGGTTGGGGTTATTTTGAGACACATTGCACGGACGCACGGTTTCAAACAAAGACTTTGGGTCTTAGCTGCTTGTAAACTGCCGAGGTAGGCAGATTTCAAGATGGCCAATAATCAAGAAACCTATGGGTAGGTACCTCAGTTGTCCGTTAAAATATCAAACTACCCCAGGGTAAACCATGCCTCAAAATTACCCCAAGCCACCCTTCCTATAGTTCACAATCCGCTGGAAAATCTCATTCTTACTTACCGATTCGGATTGAATTTTGTCTCCCATTAAACGCCCTGTGAGCACCTATGTCCCTGTATGCACACATAATTCGGACACTTAGGCACAGGTCTTCCTTATTTCTCAGTTAAGTAGTTAATAGTTTCACTCTACGTTATCACAGGTGGCTTATGGTAAATCGTAATCTATTTTGACAAAACTCAGTTTTTCATTAACATTTATAACCTGTTTAAGCACTGGGAAAAGAATTTGAGAAAGCTTCATGAACAAAAAATATAGGAAATTTCTTTCCCAAGTCACATTGTAGGTCTTATGCTCTTCCCGACTGCTATTACAGACACTATGCTGATCACTAATGAGTAAAATACCTACATGAGAATTCATTTCATTATCTCTTGTAAATAAATACCTCATTACTCGTGAGAAGTGAGAAACATTTGGTTACGCTTCAATGAATCATTGATTTAACCCTTTCACATCTGCTCGAAAGATAAGCGTTTCAGGGTTTTGAAAGGGGGGGAAAAGTTAATATAAATCTATTAATCAGATTGCTTAATCCAAGGGGTAAATTTAAACCAAGTTTAAGAAAACTCTGATTGAGTTCCTGGCCAGAAATATTCGTACAAAGGTGTGTCCAAACATAGTCGACCGGCCGTCGATCCACATCGATTGATGGCCGTCGACTATGTGTGGACAAACCTTTAGGAATGAACGATGAGTGACGCACCGTACAGCATACCTAAATTTATGCATATTAGAAGACATGATGCATGATGTTTGATGCATATAAAATCCACTCAACCCCATGTTTATGTACATCTTATATCGATTCCTGCCCGGGGGCAACTTTATCCCAAACAGATAAGTTTCGTTCTCGGAACGGCTGGCTTTCTCCTATCCTGTCCTCCTTCTCTCTTTGATTTCGGGACGATAAGACTTCTTATCTTACTTCTTACAGTTTCCTCTCGCAAACTTCTGAGACTAAAACAAAGAAAAATTAATTGACGTTCCGCATATAAGAGCCAGTGTTCGGAACCAGCAACGAGTTTTTATGATATTACGTTGAGGTGTGGGGCCCGTGTTTAAATATTAAATGATAATAAACTCCGTGGTTACACACCATACATACACAGGCATTAGGTGATATTAAATTTACTAACCACACACACACCTTGGATGATTCAGTTCGTAAAGGAGCGTTCACACGAAGAAAAACGAGAGTGTCAATCCGTGTGGACGGAGCTTCGTCTGAAAAATTACGTCTTCAGTGGCGTATAAAACTTTGTAGCCCCCCCCCCAGGTTTCGCTTGGAGAACCCCTAGTTTAATAGTGGATTAGATTGACCGGGGGGTGGGTGGGTGGATGCTCCAAAATTATAGAGGGGAACCTAGGTTTGGGATATACGAGTATGTATGCTAGTGTTCGCCTTTAAAGTATTCTAAGTCATTCAAGGCATTTTTTACGAGATAGGTATTCAAGGAGTGAGTAGGTGAGTATTAGAAAAGATAACGGATTATATTACGTACGCGATTGTTTTCTTTCGACATACCAAAGGGTTAAGGAAAATGGTCTCGCTTAGTAGATAAAAGTCCCGGATGAATTTTGACCCTCGGTTATCGAGTTTTCCAGTAGAACGTAGAACGTTTTCTTCACATGGAAAATCTAGGCAGACAATCTAACTATGATATGTTTACCGCATAAGAAAATTTCATTACTTGTGCAATGGACTAATACGAGGGGCTCGGGTTCAATCCCCGGGGGAGTCGAGATATTTACCGGCAAAATTGTTCATATTCATATCCCATGTGAGCATTATTGACTTTTTGTAATACATAATGTGATATCCAACAACTGTCTATTGAAAGTGATTTTCTCAAAAAAAAAAAAAAAAAAAAAAAAAAAAAATAATTAACGCACCGTACAGCATACCTAAATTTATGCATATTAGAACACATGATGCATGATGTTTGATGTATATAAAATCCACTAAACCCCATGTTTATGTACATCTTATATCGATTCCTGCCCGGGGGCAACTTTATCCCAAACAGATAAGATTCGTTCTCGGAACGGCTGGCTTTCTCTTATCCTGTCCTCCTTCTCTCTTTGATTTCGGGACGATAAGACTTCTTATCTTACTTCTTACAGTTTCCTCTCGCAAACTTCTGAGACTCATAGATCACATTTTTTATTGGAATTAATAGTACTTGATTGCCCTATTATCTAATAGTTAGCCGAGATTACAGCTGATTATTAGTTCAAGTATTATTGCACCGTGTTTAATCTTTTCTCTCGAGTTTTAGACTTGACTGACTGAAAAAAAAGAAAAAGAAAAAAAAAAAAAAAAAAAAAAAACGGGGAATTTTTTTTTCCCCCAATTTCCCTCTTTTTTGCTATGTCCCAACTGGCATTTTTTTTAATACAGTTTTTGACTTTAGCAGGGAATGTCCCACCATAGCCAGGGCAAATAAAAACAAAAGCTGTGTTGTAATAGGAGCCGGTGTAGAAGTCCTCTATCCTCAATACAGATTCGAGATTCGTATAAGCTTAACCCAACCTTTAGGGCTGTTTGCCCCTAAACCTAAGCCTCGGTGTGGTCTTTTTGTGTACGGTTCTCAAAAAATTGAAAGGTCTCCAAGTGAATTGTCCTACTTTAGGCTGTTTTTTTTTCGGAAACAACAGACAGTGACAAAATGAAAAACCCATTTCGGTCGTTCAGTAATGAAAACCCCAGTCGTCATGATTTTCCCTGACTTTCCAAGTTTCCATCATCTGGTTGTGGTCTTCACATTGGTCTAGCTGACATGAGGTTCGGGTTCGATTCCCGGCGAGGTCGACGTTTTTCGGCTTCGTGTTGGGACTTCGGGGTGCAACCAGCCTTGTGAGAACAAAAATATTAATTCAGAAGGTAACAGCGACAAAATATCTCAGAAGCAACAACTACGTAGGTGGTAGGTACATTTTCACTTTATTTATTCTCTTCAAGTCTTCATTCATCTTTCAAGATAAGACGGCGGACGGCGGAGACATCCCGGGTAGGTCTAGTCACCAACAGATCACGTGACACGGAAACTTTGTCTTGTCATTCAGGCAAAGAAAGGGTTAGGCCTCGATTCGACACAGCATCTCATAAATACCTGCTAACGAGGAGAACTAATCGAATCCAATCTGATTAACTCAAGTAAACGTTCAATTTATGTAAATCACTCGCGCGAAGGTGGTCGTAGAATCCCATGCCTATACGCATCTAGTAAAAAAAAAAAAAAAAAAAAAAAAAAAAAAAAAAAAAAAGGGACAAAAGTAGTGCACACTGGCGTGCCAAACGAGTTTTGGCACGCCAGTGTGCCCTTAGGCTGAATTTAACCATGGTCAAAAGTCCAGAACAATTTTGAAGGTCCGGACCAAAAAGTAAGTACGTAAGTAAGTAAAGCCCCAAATCAATAAATTATGTTACATGGAGCGTTGTACTTTAAAAGTAAAAAGTAAAAAAGTGTCCACCTGTCCACATTTGCTTCTCAAACTTATACTTATATACATCAAGTTGCTTGGAATCTCTAGAAAAGAGGAGGGCTCTTTTCTAGAGATTTTTTTACCTGTCTCTTAGGCAGGCCTATTGGATTACTGATTTACTCCACTGAGAGAATTATATTGGCAGGTCAACCTTGACATTAAATACCGATATTGTATCTTCACTTCATATTCCATCACAAGCC
Source organism: Diaphorina citri (assembly GCF_000475195.1). Classification (NCBI taxonomy): domain Eukaryota; kingdom Metazoa; phylum Arthropoda; class Insecta; order Hemiptera; family Psyllidae; genus Diaphorina; species Diaphorina citri. The sequence goes on from NW_007378150.1 coordinate 186,058, forward strand.
TATGTTACCTCAAACATTGTTCAATAGAATACAGCGGTCTCCAAACTAGGCTGTTCGAGCCCGTGACGGTAGGAAGACCTGTGACCGTGAACTTCAAACCCCGTAACAGAGATATATACCTGATATATACTAGAGATATATACCAGAGATATATACCTAACAATATTAGGGATACTTGGGGTGGATTTCAGCAGCCTTTTTTTAGCCCCTAACAATCTGTTAGATTTAACAGCTCTGTTAAGCCTATTTAAATCAAATGGAACTTTCCTAACAGGCTGTTAGCTTAACAAGCCTTCTAGAGGCTGAAAAAATAACAATATTAGGGATACTTGGGGTGGATTTCAGCAGCCTTTTTTTAGCCCCTAACAATCTGTTAGATTTAACAGCTCTGTTAAGCCTATTTAAATCAAATGGAACTTTCCTAACAGGCTGTTAGCTTAACAAGCCTTCTAGAGGCTGAAAAAATATCGGTACAATGCAACATTACTTTTTTTTAAATCATGCCTACTTAAATCTTTCCTTTCTCCTCCTCCTCCTCCTCCTGATAAGGACTTGCCTTTTTGCCTTTAAATTTAGGTAACTTGTGGAAACTCTCCCTCTCCTCCCCAAAGCCTGCGTTAAAAATTATCATGATTCGTGTTAGAAAAATGTCCCATTCACAATGTCCAACAAAATAGAAACTTCTCTATTCGCGGGATCTCAAGGGTTTGTCAACCTCTGATACACAGGGGATCATTCCGCAAAAAGCACGTGCGTTTGTATATTAAATTTGTCTCCTTTATCTACATATGTATATCGTCCATACATTCTCCGCTGTATACTTATGCAAATACATGTATGTTTATGCTAAGTATAGACGCGTGGAGATGGCATGTATTATACACATAATATACATATTATTATATATAATATACCACCGTATGACGTCATTTGTGGCGTTCAAAAAATCCCCAGTCTATAAGATGCTTAGAATTCTAATAAGGCGCGATGGCCAAATCGACACTCTTCTTGAAAAAATAGCGAGGTCAGTGTTTTAGTGCAACCAGCCTTGTGAGAACAAAAATATTAATTCAGAAGGTAACAGCGACAAAATATCTCAGAACTCAGAAGCAACAACTACGTAGGTAATAGGTACATTTTCACTTTATTTATTCTCTTCAAGTCTTCATTCATCTTTCAAGATAACACGGCGGAGACATCCTGGGTAGGTCTAGTCACCAACAGATCACGTGACACGGAAACTTTGTCTTGTCATTCAGGCAAAGAAAGGGTTAGGCCTCGATTCGACACATTATCTTCCAATCTTTGAGAAAGATAGATAAAGTAACAGCTAAGCTAAGGACACCTGTTAAGTTTATAGAAAGAACGAAATCCTAGGTATTTTGGCACACTGTGATGGGAAAGGTGTTTCAAATAGACATAGGTAAAGGTGTGAAGCAGAAGTAAACTTTCTTTTTGGGACTATCGTGAAATGTAAAAGTGTGAACGTCGTGAGCCTCAATTGTTCAAATGCTTAAGCTATTTCATTCCTAGTAGGCTAGCCTAGTTACTAGTAGATAACGCACTATAGATAATGTACATATATTATGTGTTAGTAATTTTAGATGAAAGGGTTAGTCGAGACAGTACAACACTTAAATCATTCCGCAGATTTTTGAAATGAGAAAAAGTATGCTTTCAAAAAAAAAAAAATAGAGCCTTCAATTTTTTTCTCTCAGAAACGTTCATATGTTAAACATTACCAACCCGCAGTTGTAAATTTGTAAAGAACATTCAAAGCGCATTCGAAAATAAATTCGTGTCGTAAGGAATGTTGCAGGAAGATGAGATGGATTTTTGAAATGACTACAAGGCTTTTCGCAATGATCCAATCCAGAAAAATATCTTTAACCCAGGGGAAAAAACAAGTTACATAAATAATGTTGATAGCAAATACAAAGATGAATACCTACAGAGAGCTTACAATGCTGGGGAGTGAGTGTGTCTCAGAATATGTAGATAAGTAAAGGGTAAGGGACAACATATCTATTCTCACAGGGAGATGAAAATGAGTGTGTGTTCACCAATGAGGTAATAGGACGAGTCTGTTCACTAACTAGGTAATAGGATTTAGTGCTAATGTACAAAAGATACGAAAATCAAGGAAAGCAAAAAAGGTTCCAAAAGTAGCAAAGAAAGGGGAGAGAAAGGAACCAAAAAACAGCACAAAAGTTATTCAGCTCTGACCAGAATAACTGTAAAGATGTGGCCACTGTCCACACATAGTCGACCAGCCATCGATCGATGTCGACTGACACGTCCACACTGCCTCGACAACATAGATTTTCCTCGTCGATCGACGGCCGGTCGACTATGTTTTTTTTTTAAGTGGCAGGGTTCTCCTGGAGGAGCTCTTCCCACTCAACCACTGTTTGGACACACCTTTAAGAGTTAACAAGACCAACTCATACGGACACTCAAAATAGAACGATTTAAACAGGGCTTTTACTTCACCACTTTACAAAAACTGGGCTCTAGCAGAGGGGGCATTCAACATTCAACTGAAGGGGGACAACATTACCACTTTGAGACTGGGCCTCGAAATAGGCTGCCACGACAGCGGCCCTTGTTACTCTTGAATGTAACACCGAGACGATTCTCTGTGGCCACAAAACAAAGGCGGAAATTAGATAAACCGTACCAAAAGTTGTATTTACATTTCTGAAGCTCGTTTCCCCTCTTTTGGCGTATCTGTACTAACCCATGGGAAATCCAAGATGGAGCGCCATCGGAATCATTTCCGATGGGAAAATACAACTCAACTATTGATTAGGTTCTGAAAGTTCTGATTTATAGTGGTGACAAAATACTCCATTGGACACTTGAGTGTAAAAATCTTTACTCCTGTTCATTTATGTTAGAGCTTTTTGTCACCACACTCAATGTCGAAAAAGAAAACGTTTTAAAAAGCAGCTAAATTCAATGAATTAGGTTTTCTCGCCACAAGATGAAGTAGGTTTTCGCACGCAACTTTTTTCAGGAAATACCTCTGTTTTAAAAAGTGGTACATGTACATTCGACATAGTTTCTGGTGTTTTTGTAAAAAAGATTAAAATTCCGAGTTCGTCTCAATGAGTCAGTGTCGATAAAACTGGTGTTACTCCCATTTTGGATCACAAACTTTGCCCATCAAATTCACACATTAATAGGATTCATTACCCATCAAATTCACATATTAATGGGATATTTTTTTCCGAGTCATAAAACGGTTTGCCTCAGTTCTCAAGTGTCCTTCCTTTGATCATTCCGTGCTTGAGTAAAGAAAAGGTTGTTATTAGTGGTAGCATACAACGATAATGGGAAGAGTTCTACGTTAAAATTTGTGAAATAAAAATACCAATGTATCCTTACTGTTCATTAGGAGGTAGATACTTATTATAAGAGAACATTTGATTTGAAAAAAAATGCTCATTCTAGTAAATTGTTACTTATTCAGAAATTAACAGTTAAATGCAATCCAATGTCTTGCATATTCACAACCGGTTCTACAATAATTCAATGTTGAAATGAAAGTCAACTTGAATAGCAGATAACGCTGAAAAACGTCCAAATTTTGGTCAAACATGGAATTATAGAACTGAGAGGTGGATGCTTTTTGATTTTAATAAAACAGTAAGGATAAATAAGGCAGCAAAGTCACGGATAAAGCAACTAAAAGAACAACAGAGTGGGGTATCGTGCAAATAAGAGAATTTGATTTTAATTTGACCAAAAAAGACATGCAAGAAAATTTCATAAAGTGACCTACACTAAACCAAAATAAAGTAAGACTATAACAGAACTATCAATATGATAGCAAGCAAGAGACCACTACGTGAGAGTCCACTACGTTTCCTTAGCTCTTCTTCCAACTGATGGAGCTTGGCTGGCATATGCCCGTTGCTGTTTTGACTCTTCACATTATTCACCTTGTAGCTATTCGTCTTCTTCAGTTTGGTGGTTCTTGTTTCGCTATTGAGTCCGCCATCCTGTTGCTTGTTAGTATCCTTGTTGTTCACAGATGTCACCGATGCTTTCAGATTGTTCTTGTTCAGAGGTTCTTTCTCGTTGACGAAATCACAATGGTCAGTTTCAGTCTCGTGACAGTCGTCATCTGTGGGTTTGTCGGCGTGTTTGGGACTGATGGGTTTGTGTTCGAGATGCATAACCTAACGACCCAAACACACGATTTTTTTTTTTTTTTGGTTTTCATTACATAAGTAAATAATTTGTTTCACGTTTCACCCATTCAACCTATTGCATTACATACAGAATTTCATTACATAGGTACCTACTTAATTTCGGTTTCATCAATGCCATTGCATAACGTCTATGGCTTCAACGCTCGTTCGTTTTTCCCCCGTTCAAATTGGGTTCCCCGCGGCGCGGTGAAAACTTTATCCTAAACACCCAAAATTCGTTCCTGAAACAGCTGGCTTTCTCCCTTTTAGCCTTCTTCGCGATTTCGGGACAAGATCGCAGTCGTTATAGTCCCAAACTTCTTGAAAAAAAGAAGAAGAAAAAAAAAAAGTTTCCCCAGAACGTGTGGTAATATCTTGGGGGTCAAGTTAATTGAGAGCGCTAGGGTACTTCTAGGAGAGATATATTAATTATATCATATATCATAAGTAGTACATAATACACACTCATCAACACTTCCTCCCCCTGTCTCTCCACTCTTGTTTCAATTAGTGGAGTGCACGATTTTCCTCTCTTGTTGCTGTAGAGTTTCGTGATTGTGTCAACATGAACTCTCTCCCCAGCCTTTTCAATCCCAATGAACGTGTACGTACACGGAAAACCCCTTAATTCCAGTTATTTCCAGTACGAACTCATATGTATAATTAAGTAATAATTATTAGAATAGAATAGAATATACCTTGTTTATACTGCCAGCGTGGGACTGAAAAGTAACTTTACTCTCGACTCTCGCAGTCTGAAATCATTGATTATGAAACAGATTGTGGTATGAAATCATTAATTGTGGGATGAGATAGGTTTTTGGTTGGGTCATTGTTGTTAAGGACAGGATAGGAGACAGTCGTTCTGAGAAAGAAAATCAAGTGTTCAGGATCAAGTTTGCCCCGGGCAAGAATCGAACCCGCGACCTAGCGCTTACAGGGCACCTTCCAAGCTGTTACAAATCGAGTTGGACCGTGAGCTATTGGTACGGAAGAGGCCAAAAATTGGACCTGTGTCTGAGTGGCGCGCCATAAACGCCACAGCAGGGCAAGAGATCAATAAATTAATAATAACAAACACAAACATTCAATTAAAGAATGGCAGAATGCTCGATAGATACTTGTTCAATGTTCATTGGGTGATGCACTCGTCACGTTTTGTTCATTTATCCCTCAGATAATATACAACTCATATTTTGATTGACTTGGCGGGGCGGAGGGCTACTGCGCTCCTCAATAGGTAGTGATTACACTAGCCTGACCGATTCAGGAGATATTTTATGAGTACAAGGTATCATTTACCTATATATTTTTATTTTGTCATATCAAATTTCTGCCGCTGCGTGGAAAAAAAAAAAAAAAAAAAAATCGACTCAATTTTTGATCGCTAAAATCTCCCCATAAGAAATACACAGAGTGCAGAGACTGCGGGAGAGAAAACTTTTCCTCGCTCGCCTAATATTTGAGTTTCGTTTATGTTTTTAGTTTGATAAATACAAGTTCGGCCATGCCTTTTCCACAAGTGTGGCCATGCCTGGGGATGAACTAGCGGGATTCCGGAGCGAAGCGACGGAATTCAGCTAGTTTACCTATATATTTTGTCATATCAGATTTCTGCCGCTGCGTGGAAAAAAAAATCGTACCTCCGGTACTTTTGACCGCGGAGGGACCCAATTGATCTCATTCGACGCAGAACTTAATAGGCTTTCCCAACGCTACCGGCGATTTTTTTTTTTATCAATTTTTTTGAAGTCGCCAGAATATATATTTTAGGCATGAAATGTGAAAAAAAGTGACTTTTTTTGCCGTTTTTCCGACGGCTTTTCGGACATGGCGGGATTTTGGTTAGGTTTATATGAAATCTAAGACCATATTCGGATTCAGCACAATATTTTACATATATCTAGTCCCTTTTCAGGCCATATACAGGGTGTTCCTAAATTAAAAAAATAAAGCGTAAAACTATGGTTGAAAAAACGTGAACGCGTAAAAAACGCAATTTTTGATCCAATCATATTCGGAAAACCCCCGAATTGATTAAAAGTTGGCTTGCAACTCTGAGGTCGTTTCATTTTGCAGGCCAGTGTTATTTATAGCTCTACCTACAGATAAAATAGGGCTAAAAAATCTAAAAATCCCTTTACTCCAGCAGTAGACTACCTAAGTACCTACTACTATTATTATGGTCAAATTCTCAAAAACAACCAAGGGTAAAATTCTACATCTTGGCTAGAATTAAACCCATGCCCTCCTCATAACCGGGGTTAATTGATTAATTAGATTAATAAAGATGACTAATCCACCATCTAGGTAGGTATGGAAATTAAACAAGTAAACTACCTATTTATTTACCTACCTACAAGTCAATATACTTATGTAGGTACCTACAGCAAGTAGGAATCATCATTATCAAAAAATAACAACATTTGTGTCAACAAGTTTGGTTCAAACTACCATATGGAAAAATCCCATTCAGATATTTGTTGGGGTAGGTCAATATGCTTACTCAAAGGTCACCATTTTTCCAATGCTATATGAATGCTTTTTTGTAGACACTGCATTTATTTGGTTGTTATCCACTTCTAAGTATTTGTACTTTCCATGTTTAGGACTTTGACAGTGAAAGTAAATATTTGTAGACAGTAAAACAAACTTGGAGTTTTGTATTAAATCAATTTGTACTTTCCATGTTTAGGACTTTGACAGTGAAAGTAAATATTTGTAGACAGTAAAACAAACTTGGAGTTTTGTATTAAATCAACAATACCATAATACCTATGTAGGCACCAACCTAGGTAAATAGGTACTTTATTTGATCAAGGAAAATTTTAATAATTATATACTTAGGTAGGTAACTGAAAGTAAATAAGCAGCTATGTAATACTGATCCCTACAAAAATGCTCAAGTATTTAGATAGGACTTACAAAACTACACATTATTTTTTTCTCAATTGATTAACTCTTCCAGTTTTCTAGTGTTTGTGTCACAAGGTTTCACAGATTAACAGCAATAATGATTGTTATCTGATTTCAATCAAGTGAAGGTTTTAATTGGATTATTTAATTGGATTATAGCTCTACCTACAGATAAAATAGGGCTAAAAAAATCTAAAAATCCCTTTACTCCAGCACCAGCAGTAGACTACCTAAGTACCTACTAGGTACTATTATTATGGTCAAATTCTCAAAAACAACTAAGGGTAAAATTCTACATCTTGGCTAGAATTAAACCCATGCCCTCCTCATAACCGGGGTTAATTGATTAATTAGATTAATAAAGATGACTAAGTCAAAGGGAGTTAAACAATGGAGGAGTAGCAATTGGGAAAATATTATTAATAAAAGGTTGATTCCTACGTAAAAAGTTGTGAAAAATCCTAATATGAGGTCAAAAAAGTAACTTTAAAAGGTCGAAAAATTAAATTTTTAATTGCCGTTCTAATGAAAAAGTTCAAAGAGTTGTGACATGAGATTTCACGTCAAAATGTGCAGAAACACTTACACACAAACAAACGAAGTGGGAGTCATGAATTATGACGTCATTGCCTACGGGAGTGTATGCTGTGACGTCAAACTTCACAATTTACCGGTATTTTTTAGATCATTTTATCTCGGTATTTAGAAGTTGTAGAAGAAAAAGAAACATTCCGTTGGTCCTCATTTTTCCTGCTCTATGACTTTGAAACATCACCCAAGTAAGTGCAACTGATCTATTCTTTGTTTTAATACACAACATAAACATTGTCAACCTCTGATACACAGGGGATTATTCCGCAAAAAGCACGTGCGTTTGTATATTAAATTTGTCTCCTTCATCTACATATGTATATCTATACGAAGTCCATACATTATCCGCTGTATATTTATGCAAATACCTACATGTATGTTTATGCTAAGTATAGACGCGTGGAGATGGCATGTATTATACACATAATATACATATTATTATATTATATAATATACCACCGTATGACGTCATTTGTGGCGTTCAAAAACTCCCCAGTCTATAAGATGCTTAGAATTCTAATAAGGCGCGATGGCCAAATCGACACTCTTCTTGAAAAAATAGCGAGGTCAGTGTTTTCCACTATTAAAAAAAATCCACTATTCACAACTCACTAAAAAAAAGTTCCTGTTTTAATACCTGTTTTCCATGTAAATGGTCCCCAGGAAGAACGGTCTGTGTTATATCTTGCTACTAACTAACATAGGGCCCTTCTTACTGGGAACGATTGATTTGGCTTTTTTTATTCACACTAGGTAATTTGAACTGATGGACAATACTTATCTACACATGGACAATTGACACTCAAGAAACTTGCCTACTTTTATTGCATAACCTAGCGACCCAAACACACGAAATTTTCTGCTTTTCATTACATAAATAATTTGTTTCACGTTTCACCCATTCAACCTATTGCATTACATATAGAATTTCCAATTTCTGTTTCATCAATGCAACTCATTGCATAACGTCTATGGCTTCAAAGCTCGTGTTCCTCCCGTTCATATTGGGTTCCCCGCGGCGCGGTGCGAACTTTATCCTAAACACCCAATCAGAAACAGGGTTCGTTCTCGGAACGGCTGGCTTTCTCCTATCTAGCCTTTTTCTCGATTTCGGGACAAGATCGCAGTCGTTACAGTCCCAAAATTCTTGAAAAAAAAAGAAGGAGAAGGAGAAGAAGAAGAAGAAGAATAAGAAAAAAAAGTTTCCCCAGAACGTGTGCGTCATATCTTAGGGGCCAAGTTAATTGAGAGCGCTAGGGCACTTCTAGGAGAGATATATTAATTATATCATATATCATAAGTAGTACATAATACACACTCATGAACACTTCCTCCCCCTGTCTCTCCACTCTTGTTTCAATTAGTGGAGTGCACGATTTTCCTCTCTTATTGCTGTAGAGTTTCGTGATTGTGTCAACATGAACTCTCTCCCCAGCCTTTTCAATCCCAATGAACGTGTACGTACACGGAAAACCCCTTGATTCCAGTTATTTCCAGTACGAACTCATATATGTAATTAAGTAAGTAATAATTATTAGAATAGAATATACCTTGTTTATACTGCCAGCGTGGGACTGAAAAGTAACTTTACTCTCGCAGTCTGAAATCATTGATTATGAAACAGATTGTGGTATGAAATCATTAATTGTGGCATGAGATAGGTTTTTGGTTGGGTCATTGTTGTTAAGGACAGGATAGGAGACAGTCGTTCCGAGAAAGAAAATCAAGTGTTCAGGATCAAGTTTGCCCCGGGCAAGAACCCGCGAACTAGCGCTTACAAGGCACTTTCCAAGCTGTTACAAATCGAGTTGGACCGTGAGCTAGAGGTACGGAAGAGGCCAAAAATTGGACCTGTGTCTGAGTGGCGCGCCATAAACGCCACAGCAGGGCAAGAGATCAATAAATTAATAATAACAAACACAAACATTCAATTAAAGAATGGCAGAATGCTCGATAGATACTTGTTCAATGTTCATTGGGTGATGCACTCGTCACGTTTTGTTCATTTATCCCTCAGATAATATACAACTCATATTTTGATTGACTTGGCGGGGCGGAGGGCTACTGCGCTCCTCAATAGTGATTACACTGGCCTGACCGATTCATTTATGAGTACAAGGTATCATCTTCTTATATTATAAGAACGAGATCCATTCACTCATTCACATTTCACATTTCATAGTTCACACACTGATCGCTCTATCTCTAGAACCACAACACCTAGAAAGCTGAAATTTGGTAGGAATATTCCTTTTATGGTCTAGGTGTGCAATAAGAAAGGATTTTGCGAAAATCTAAACCGATCCTGAGATATGATCAATTTTTGATCACTAAAATCACCATAAGAAATACACAGAGTGCAAAGACTGCGGGAGAGAAAACTTTTCCTCGCTCCCCTAATATTTGAGTTTCGTTTATGTTTTTAGTTTGACAAATTTTGTCATATCAGATTTCTGCCGCTGCGTGGAAAAAAAAATCGTACCTCCGGTACTTTTGACCGCGGAGGGACCCAATTGATCTCATTCGACGCAGAACTTAATAGGCTTTCCCAACGCTACCGGCGATTTTTTTTTTTATCAATTTTTTTGAAGTCGCCAGAATATATATTTTAGGCATGAAATGTGAAAAAAAGTGACTTTTTTTGCCGTTTTTCCGACGGCTTTTCGGACATGGCGGGATTTTGGTTAGGTTTATATGAAATCTAAGACCATATTCGGATTCAGCACAATATTTTACATATATCTAGTCCCTTTTCAGGCCATATACAGGGTGTTCCTAAATTAAAAAAATAAAGCGTAAAACTATGGTTGAAAAAACGTGAACGCGTAAAAAACGCAATTTTTGATCCAATCATATTCGGAAAACCCCCGAATTGATTAAAAGTTGGCTTGCAACTCTGAGGTCGTTTCATTTTGCAGGCCAGTGTTATTTATAGCTCTACCTACAGATAAAATAGGGCTAAAAAATCTAAAAATCCCTTTACTCCAGCAGTAGACTACCTAAGTACCTACTACTATTATTATGGTCAAATTCTCAAAAACAACCAAGGGTAAAATTCTACATCTTGGCTAGAATTAAACCCATGCCCTCCTCATAACCGGGGTTAATTGATTAATTAGATTAATAAAGATGACTAATCCACCATCTAGGTAGGTATGGAAATTAAACAAGTAAACTACCTATTTATTTACCTACCTACAAGTCAATATACTTATGTAGGTACCTACAGCAAGTAGGAATCATCATTATCAAAAAATAACAACATTTGTGTCAACAAGTTTGGTTCAAACTACCATATGGAAAAATCCCATTCAGATATTTGTTGGGGTAGGTCAATATGCTTACTCAAAGGTCACCATTTTTCCAATGCTATATGAATGCTTTTTTGTAGACACTGCATTTATTTGGTTGTTATCCACTTCTATTTGTACTTTCCATGTTTAGGACTTTGACAGTGAAAGTAAATATTTGTAGACAGTAAAACAAACTTGGAGTTTTGTATTAAATCAACAATACCATAATACCTATGTAGGCACCAACCTAGGTAAATAGGTACTTTATTTGATCAAGGAAAATTTTAATAATTATATACTTAGGTACTTAACTGAAAGTAAATAAGCAGCTATGTAATACTGATCCCTACAAAAATGCTCAAGTATTTAGATAGAACTTACAAAACTACACATTATTTTTTTCTCAATTGATTAACTCTTCCAGTTTTCTAGTGTTAGTGTCACAAGGTTTCACAGATTAACAGCAATAATGATTGTTATCTGATTTCAATCAAGTGAAGGTTTTAATTGGATTATTTAATTGGAGCAAGCAGTGTCATTTCTGAAATTACTTACTATATTCAGTGGGCATAGATAAGTTAAGTAGGTAAAATCAGATTAGAACTGAAGTACTTCCCTAGTTCAGGAAGATATTTTGGAATTTAATGCACACATTCATAGGTAGGTATCAAGGTAAATGTAAAGTAGACTCCCAAAGAGCTCATAAAATAATAGTAGATAAGTAAGTACTTGTGTAAAACAAGTTACCTACTTACTTACACTGACCAAGCCACAATTTAAGTAGGTATTTATACTCACCATTCAGGTACTATGAAAAGTAAATAGTTACTATAAGTAGGTAAGTACCCTATATGTATATAAGTACCTACTTACTAAAGTTGGTAATGAAACAAATAGGTACCTAACTAGGAAATAAGAACTCCTTCTCTAAGGAAATAACAATAAGTACTTAAGTAAAGTAAGTAATATGTTGTTGTCAAATGTTGGGAACTTGGCCATTAGGTCATTCTCCCACAAGTAAGTAATAATGTAACAATATTAATAATGTAATACCAACCTCAGTGGTTCAGTTGTTAACACGTTGGACTTTGGATCTAGAGGTTGGTGGTTTGAGTCCAAGTCATGTCATAAAATTTATCTAGGTGAAATAATCGGGAACAATGTTTGTGACAAGCATTTAAATATGCTTACCACAATTAAAATTCCTTTTAATAATGTAAAATTTAGGACAAGCCTAAACTTTAATGTATAGGTATCAATATAAACTAAGTCAAAGGGGTCAGGCTAGGGGACGTTAAACAAAGAGTAGACTAGCGTCTGGCTGTGGGACTATAAACAGGGAGGAGAACAGCTAACCCTAACCAGCCTAGTGTATGCTAGTGTTCGCCTTTAAAGTATTCTAAGTCATTCAAGGCATTTTTTACGAGATAGGTATTCACGGAGTGAGTAGGTAAGTATTAGAAAGGATAAAGGATTATATTACGTACGTACGCGATTGTTTTCTTTCGACATACCAAAGGGTTAAGGAAAATGGTCTCGCTTGGTAGATAAAAGTCCCGGATGAATTTTGACCCTCGGTTATCGAGTTTTCCAATAGAACGTAGAACGTTTTCCTCACATGGAAAATCTAGGCAGATAATCTAACTATGATATGTTTACCGCATAAGAAAATTTCATTACTTGTGCAATGGACTAATACGAGGGGCTCGGGTTCATCATTCGACGCAGAACTTAATAGGCTTTCCCAACGCTACCGGCGATTTTTTTTTTTATCAATTTTTTTGAAGTCGCCAGAATATATATTTTAGGCATGAAATGTGAAAAAAAGTGACTTTTTTTGCCGTTTTTCCGACGGCTTTTCGGACATGGCGGGATTTTGGTTAGGTTTATATGAAATCTAAGACCATATTCGGATTCAGCACAATACTTTACATATATCTAGTCCCTTTTCAGGCCATATACAGGGTGTTCCTAAATTAAAAAAATAAAGCGTAAAACTATGGTTGAAAAAACGTGAACGCGTAAAAAACGCAATTTTTGATCCAACCCAGAAAAACGGTCATCATATTCGGATTCAACGACCTCGAAAACCCCCGAGTTGATTAAAAGTTGGCTTGCAACTCTCAGGTCGTTTCATTTTGCAGGCCAGTGTTATTTATAGCTCTAATACCTACAGATAAAATAGGGCTAAAAAATCTAAAAATCCCTTTACTCCAGCAGTAGACTACCTAAGTACCTACTACTATTATTATGGTCAAATTCTCAAAAACAACCAAGGGTAAAATTCTACATCTTGGCTAGAATTAAACCCATGCCCTCCTCATAACCGGGGTTAATTGATTAATTAGATTAATAAAGATGACTAATCCACCATCTAGGTAGGTATGGAAATTAAACAAGTAAACTACCTATTTATTTACCTACCTACAAGTCAATATACTTATGTAGGTACCTACAGCAAGTAGGAATCATCATTATCAAAAAATAACAACATTTGTGTCAACAAGTTTGGTTCAAACTACCATATGGAAAAATCCCATTCAGATATTTGTTGGGGTAGGTCAATATGCTTATTGCTTACTCAAAGGTCACCATTTTTCCAATGCTATATGAATGCTTTTTTGTAGACACTGCATTTATTTGGTTGTTATCCACTTCTAAGTATTTGTACTTTCCATGTTTAGGACTTTGACAGTGAAAGTAAATATTTGTAGACAGTAAAACAAACTTGGAGTTTTGTATTAAATCAACAATACCATAATACCTATGTAGGCACCAACCTAGGTAAATAGGTACTTTATTTGATCAAGGAAAATTTTAATAATTATATAGGTACTTAACTGAAAGTAAATAAGCAGCTATGTAATACTGATCCCTACAAAAATGCTCAAGTATTTAGATAGAACTTACAAAACTACACATTATTTTTTTCTCAATTGATTAACTCTTCCAGTTTTCTAGTGTTAGTGTCACAAGGTTTCACAGATTAACAGCAATAATGATTGTTATCTGATTTCAATCAAGTGAAGGTTTTAATTGGATTATTTAATTGGAGCAAGCAGTGTCATTTCTGAAATTACTTACTATATTCAGTGGGCATAGATAAGTTAAGTAGGTAAAATCAGATTAGAACTGAAGTACTTCCCTAGTTCAGGAAGATATTTTGGAATTTAATGCACACATTCATAGGTAGGTATCAAGGTAAATGTAAAGTAGACTCCCAAAGAGCTCATAAAATAATAGTAGATAAGTAAGTACTTGTGTAAAACAAGTTACCTACTTACTTACACTGACCAAGCCACAATTTAAGTAGGTATTTATACTCACCATTCAGGTACTATGAAAAGTAAATAGTTACTATAAGTAGGTAAGTACCCTATATGTATATAAGTACCTACTTACTAAAGTTGGTAATGAAACAAATAGGTACCTAACTAGGAAATAAGAACTCCTTCTCTAAGGAAATAACAATAAGTACTTAAGTAAAGTAAGTAATATGTTGTTGTCAAATGTTGGGAACTTGGCCATTAGGTCATTCTCCCACAAGTAAGTAATAATGTAACAATATTAATAATGTAATACCAACCTCAGTGGTTCAGTTGTTAACACGTTGGACTTTGGATCTAGAGGTTGGTGGTTTGAGTCCAAGTCATGTCATAAAATTTATCTAGGTGAAATAATCGGGAACAATGTTTGTGACAAGCATTTAAATATGCTTACCACAATTAAAATTCCTTTTAATAATGTAAAATTTAGGACAAGCCTAAACTTTAATGTATAGGTATCAATATAAACTAAGTCAAAGGGGTCAGGCTAGGGGACGTTAAACAAAGAGTAGACTAGCGCTTGTGTCACGTAGCATTAAGCAAATTAGGTAAAACTACTTGGTAAACTAGTAATAAGCGGTAGACCTTTAAGGTCTACCCTTTATCAATAATTAATTTTAAAGCGGAAGAAAGGTATTTCTACCAACCCAGCTATTAGAGCTTTATATGAAATCTTTAACTTGGCAAGAACTGTACCTACACGTACTCATCAAGCTAATCAAGCTATTGACTACTACTGATCTTAGGTACCACCGATCTTAGATCATCGACGCGATGATTTATAAATGCAACTATCAATGTTCGTAGAACTTAAATTAAATTTTTGTGCACAGCCCTGTGAGGATCCACAAAATATTCTAAATTCTCCACTTGATCGACATCATTCGGAATTTATAGATCGGTAAAACACGAAAAAATTACTTTCCTTCCTATAGATAAACATACAAGTATTTGCCAGATCCTAGGCTGAGATCCACAGCTCAGAGTATTTCTCTTGGTCCTTTTTTTTTCATAGATAGAGCTGTGACTGTTGTGAGTAAGAACAGAGGTTTCATCATCCCACCGAGGAAGGGGACAAGTTTATAGGAGAAAGCCAGCTGCAGGCCATTCTAAGAATGAACCTCATCTATTTAGGATAACTTAAGTTGATAAACTCACCTCTGATTGGGAATGGTTTGGTCTGTACAGTGTCTGAGGATGGTGGGATATGTCTTTGGCTCTCCGGTGACATCTCAAACAAATTGTTGCTCACTGAATTTTTAGCTGTGTTGTTTACATTGTTGAACATGGGATCGGGTACACAATTCATATCAGTTGGTGTGAAAGAGTTTACACTATTTACACAACTACTGGACATAGTTTCGACGTTCAAAAACACATTACAGCAAACATAAAAATAAAAGGACTGGACAGGTAGATGATTAAAATTAAAGCTCTGAAACTGAAACACAAGTTGATCACAGAAAGGAAATTTTATTTGAACTAATTTTTTGTTAACAGCACTGACGTTCTAGAACCAGTGACACTCGGGACAAGACTAAACTAGAACTAAATTAGTGAGTACCTACTGATAACAGAATCAAAGAAATTACAGAAAAGTTGATTTCAAGAAGTTCAAATGGAATTTTGGCTTATCACAACACGAGAAACGTTGAGCTCAACCCTGGTAAATCTCTCCACTACTCCACTCCACTCTCCTTCTCCTCTTTTTCTATCAATTTTTTTTTGCGCAGTTGCCAAACTTTTCTCCGCTGAGGAAAATCCGTACGGCGCAGTGTACGGAAAAAATCGCACCCCCGTTACACACGATGCAGATAGTACAAGCCTCGTCCACATTCCTCCCCCCATTTTTTGGGAGAGAGGGAGAAAAGACATCCGTAAAAAAAAAAAGAAAAAAAATTAGAGCTACCTACATAATTATATATTATTTTGGTAGATATAACAATTTACCTAACATTCCTAACAATACACATTTATTTGTTCAACAAAATACACACTAGCAAAATCTAACAAAAAATGGTACACATATATTTCATACTGTGGAAAAGAGGGCAAAAAAATCAATGAAAGTTGATTTAGAATAAATTAGAATGGTATCAATGAATGGCACATAAAACGAAAAATTCCGATTCATTTGAAAAAAAAAAAAAATCAAATCAAATCTGTGCAAATAAGGTTCTTGTGTTACTGACCCCAAAAATCGTATATTCGTCTCCACTAAAGTGATAAAGGCCATGCAACCTTAATTTTACCAGTAATTAGGTTTGTATAGGTACATAATTATTTACCTATAATCACCATCAAGCTCTTTTTTTTTTAAAGCGCGAGTGGAGACCTTAAAAATTAATACCTATTCTACCGTTGACAATACTTGATACACAAATCCTATACCGCCCGTACACGATCAATACTATCTTTACCCACTATGAAAAAGTATGGATTATACACGTCAATAGTTTCATAGTATTGTCAATAGTACTGATATAGTGTGCAGGCTGTAGTACAGCTTTTAATAGTTTTAATAGGTATTATAATTTCTCAATATGTGAGAACTTTATAGCCATCATATGTCACAAGTACTGTATGTTCAAACTGAGCTGTCCTAGAATCATCCTCAGTTACAATTGTCCAGCCATCTTCTAACATGGTCACTTGACCATTGCCATTTGTTAGCACAGGCTCTATTGTGAATGTCATGCCTGAAAATAAAATCAGCAGTTGATTTTTTGTCAAATGATTGAACTCTAATTTTTCTTTTTTGCTATATTCTTAATAGCCAAATGCAAAAACTGTACTTAGATATAATCCCCCACCCGCAGTTTTACATCTTTTTTCCCCAAAAGTTTGATAGAAGGAATTATAATAAGGGAGGTCTTATCATCCCGAAATCGAAGAGAGAAGGACAGGGCAGGAGAAAGCCAGCCATCTCAAGAACGGACCGTCTCTGTTTAGAATAAAGTTCGCCCAGGCGGGAATCAAACCCGTGACCTTCGTAGCTCTTAAAAGTCAGATGGACTACCTTCTAAGCTAACTAGGCTGGCTAAAAAATCACAATCTAATTAGGTACCTGCTGTAGAGTCCTATAAATTACGAACAATATTTACCTGGCTCCATTTTGCCTGGATAATCGTTTTTTGTATGGAAGATATCTGGAGGTCCATGAAAGTAAGATCCTATTCCATGACCCAATATTTCAGGTACTACTCTGAGCTTATTGTGTTTGGCTACATTTTCTATAATGCTTCCTGAAAAAAATAGAAAATTGTGTACATCATAGATAGGTACATAAGTAGAGATATAATTTTTCCCCCAATCATTACACAAGCAGTTTTTTTTTTACAATTGTCCAGCCATCTTCTAACATGGTCACTTGACCATTGCCATTTGTTAGCACAGGCTCTATTGTGAATGTCATGCCTGGAAATGAAATTAGCAAACAATTTTTCGTCAATAGGTACATTGCTCCCTGTTTTTTTTTTTTTAATCCTTGCCTTAGAAGCCTAAACGGTTACCATATCATTTTTTGTCTTTTTCTTTTCTCCAGAAGTGTTACAAAGAGGAAACTGTAACAACAAAGGTCTTATTGTGCCAAAAATCCAAAATCCAAAGAGAGGAGGAAATAATAGGAGAAAGCCTTATCTGTTTAGGAAAACCTTACCTATTTAGGATTAAGTTCGCCCCAGGCGGGAAACAAACCCGCGACCTATAGCTCTACAAGACAGATGCAATAACTTCCAAGCCAACTTGGCTAGCTAAAAATCACAATCTAATTAGGTACCTGTTCTAGAGTCCTGTAAATCACTACCAATATTTACCTGGCTCCATTTTCCCTGGATAATCGTTCTTTGTATGGAAGATATCTGGAGCTCCATGAAAGTAAGATCCTATTCCATGACCCAATATTTCAGGTACTACTCTGAGCTTATTTTGTTTGGCTACATTTTCTATAATGCTCCCTGAAAAACATAGAAAATTGTGTAAATCATGGATAGGTACATAAGTAGAGATATAATTTTTCCCCCAATCATTACCCAAGCAGTTTTTTTTTTTTTTTTTTTTTTTTGGCTCTTTTTCTTAGTCCCTTTTCAGGCCATATACAGGGTGTTCCTAAATTAAAAAAATAAAGCGTAAAACTATGGTTGAAAAAACGTGAACGCGTACTTAAAAAACGCAATTTTTGATCCAACCCAGAAAAACGGTTATCATATTCGGATTCAGCGACCTCGAAAACCCCCGAATTGATTAAAAGTTGGCTTGCAACTCTCAGGTCGTTTCATTTTGCAGGCCAGTGTTATTTATAGCTCTACCTACAGATAAAATAGGGCTAAAAAAATCTAAAAATCCCTTTACTCCAGCACCAGCAGTAGACTACCTAAGTACCTACTAGGTACTATTATTATGGTCAAATTCTCAAAAACAACTAAGGGTAAAATTCTACATCTTGGCTAGAATTAAACCCATGCCCTCCTCATAACCGGGGTTAATTGATTAATTAGATTAATAAAGATGACTAATCCACCATCTAGGTAGGTATGGAAATTAAACAAGTAAACTACCTATTTATTTACCTACCTACAAGTCAATATACTTATGTAGGTACCTACAGCAAGTAGGAATCATCATTATCAAAAAATAACAACATTTGTGTCAACAAGTTTGGTTCAAACTACCATATGGAAAAATCCCATTCAGATATTTGTTGGGGTAGGTCAATATGCTTATTGCTTACTCAAAGGTCACCATTTTTCCAATGCTATATGAATGCTTTTTTGTAGACACTGCATTTATTTGGTTGTTATCCACTTCTAAGAACATCTCTAGCTTTTCACTTCCAATGTAGTTTTTTTCCCCCCACTAATCATGTTAAAGCTTATCATTGTAGGTATTCTTATAGTTTCCCAGGAGAGATATTTTTCTTACCTATAGTGGAGAAATATTCTCCAGGCTTGACCACACTGATGGCTGCATGAAGTGCCTGTTGTGCTACATTGACTAGAAATTTACCCGAGGCATCTACTTCTCCTACACAGAAAGTTGCTGAACAATCTCCATGGTAACCATTGAGATAGACTGTTACATCCACATTGACAATGTCTCCATCTTCTAGAGGTCTACTATCAGGTATGCCATGACATGCCACATTGTTTACAGATGTACATATTGACTTAGGATAACCTAAGAGCAAATAAAATTAATGATATCAATGTCCAAGGCTGTCACATTTACAATATTATCCAAGATGCTTAACTAATCAACCTGGAATCCAGGACCAATCAATCCTGTTTATCCTCATTATGGCAAGTTAAACACCTTGGCTTAAGATTTAACCAAGAAATGTAGCTTTAGTTATAACTGTAGAGCTGAAGGTTTGACAGGTTTTATATAGAATAGTCCCTTCAGTCCCACAGTCTAGTAAGGTCTTGAATTTATTCCTAACTGATCAGATCTGTTGTACCTATCTATTTTTTTTTTTTACTTTTTTTTAACTCACCTTTATAATTTAGAGGGGAAGGATAGGCTCCATTATTGATAATTAACTCATGAGCAAATACATCAAGCTCATTTGTTGTCATATTTACTTTGATATGCTCTGCAATACAGTCCAGTACAAATCTAGCTAGTTTGCAACTTTCATGCATTAATCTAATTTGACTTTCTGTTTTAACTTCAGGAACTTCTGGTGATTTACCTGGCTTTCCTGTAAAAGACAAGGTTTAAATAAAGGTTTCTAACATACATTTAGGAGCAGACTGATTATAGTTTACATTAATTTATTTCCAATATAGGTAAGTAGGTACTTGGTGGAACTGCATTGTAATGGTTATCATCAGCAGATTAAGGATAAGTTTGAGGTTCACCTCTATGGCCAAATGGGTGAAAGCACTAGTTGACCAGTCCTGTTTGTGATCTGGGAAGAGAGTGTCTTTGTCTTCCCAGAGGTCCAACATTAAATTCCCTTCCTTCCAAAATCTACTTTCCCCCCATCATCTTTCATCATTTTGTTCTTACCAGTGTAAGGTTGAAATAAAGGTTTTTGTTTTTTTGTTTTTTTTTCAAAAAGATGAGTGTTCCACCGCCGTTTTTATTTCGTAGCAATGAAACAACTGCTACATTAGACGCTTGTGGCCTGTGTGCCCCCAAACAAATTACATTTAGGAGCAGACCTGATTATAGTTTAATTTAATTTATTTCGCGCAATAGTGGGTATAGTAGGTACTGCTGGTGCACACTGCGTTGTAATGGTATCATCAGCAGATTAAGGATAGAGTTTGAGGCTTTTCAACCTCTATGGCCAATGGTGATAAGCACTAGTTGAACTAGTCCTCGTTTGGGTGTCTGGGAAGGAGTGTCTTCCCAGAGGTCTCAACATTACATTCCCTTCCTTCCAAAATCTACTTCCCCATCATCTTTCATCATTTTTGTCTTACCCAGTGGAAATGATAACTTGGTCAGCGATATCGCCTGATTTCCGAGGGTACTTTCAGTTGTGGAGTATGTACTTGCAGGTTCAACAATTTTGTTAGAGCCCAACAGTTTTTTCCTGTAGATCGATGTTGCTTTTGTAATCCCTGAAGCAGGTCATGTGCAAGTGAAATAGCTGTTTTAGTTTTTTTGAAGATTTTTCTAAAGGCAAGAGTATGAAGCAACACTGATGGTGATTCCGAGTGACTGTCCTGTACCAAATTGGTGTACATCGGACTTGTACACACGTAGTATACCAAATTTCATCGCTCTAGGACAAAACCTCTGGATATTTTGTAGACCAACTGCGAAAATTTTAAACGTAGAACATACATTGAACATACATTCATACGTAACAGACCATTACCTTCGCTTATTTGATGAAGATTTCAAAACTGATATTTCAATTCGATTTTGAAAATTCGGACGACAAACCATTACTAGTATAGTCCGATATACTGTAGTAAAAGAAAGTAAAAACAGGTTAACCAACCTACCAGATGCGAATTCGCAGGCTTGCATTTGTAAAAAAAAAAAAATCGCTTTGCGTTGAATGGCGGTCTTCCTGAAAAATGGGTCAAGCAAGGATAAGGGATTTGTAACAGCTGAGTGGTACTGAGATGTGTAGTGCACCCCAAAATAACAAATAGGACTACTGCATATTATGTTGATCGAGCCCTACTGATGTGTCCAGGCGAGATTGTCTTTCTTCCAGATATCTATCACTCGAAAGCTTTTGTCCGCAACATTACTTGAGCCTTGTGCATCCCAAAATCCATGGCCAGCCAAAAAATTGACTGATGTTGCTGGATTTGAACCAAATACTTCTGACGCGCGTACTTACACTTGTTTCATGCCCTTTAGCCACATATTTGGAGATTAAAATTAAACAAACATAATCGTAATAGGTATTGTCAACAAACAATAAGTTGTTTTGTTTATTTCTGTATTTTAATATAAATGACCACCCAAAATCATAAAAGCTTATCTAACTCAGAGCATTTGTATTTAGGTAGATGTCATTAGGCAATAGGCCACTGTACCTATTTTAATTAATGGAAAAATACCGCTGGGGCAGTAGTCAAGTCTAATGACCAAAGTTGGAAACCATGTGTGCGTGTGACGAGGGAAAATTACGAGTGATAAGATTCTAATTGCATGGACTTTATACCTATTTTTGGGACAAAACAAGAAATGAAATCAGTCTTTGTAAGAAATAGTGAGCCAAACGACAGAACGTAAGGTCAACTTAGCTAAACTCAGATAAGGATTTAGGGTATAATTCCAATTTCACAGGAAAATAATAATTTTCGTAAGGGAAAATAATAATTTTCGTAAGTGAAAATAATAATTTTCGTAAGGGCTTGTGTCACGTAGCATTAGGCAAATTAGGTAAAACTACTTGGTAAACTAGTAATAAGTGCCACCTTTATCAATAATTAATTTTAAAGCGGAAGAAAGGGAAAGGTATTTCTACCAACCCAGCTATTAGAGCTTTATATGAAATCTTTAACTTGGCAAGAACTGTACCTACACCTACTCATCAAGCTAATCAAGCTATTGACTACTACTGATCTTAGATCATCGACGCGATGATTTATAAATGCAACTATCAATGTTCGCAGAACTTAAATTACATTTTTGTGCACAGCCCTGTGAGGATCCACAAAATATTTTAAATTCTCCACTTGATCGACATCATTCGGAATTTATAGATCGGTAAAACACGAAAAAAAAAAAAAAAAAAAAAAAAAAAAAAAAAAAGTAAAAAGAGGGAATTCATTTTGAAATGGATCGGCTATGTCTATGGGCACCTCTTCAATTAAGCTCGGGAGCCCGCGGCAACATATGGCCAATTCAGTTCGTTTTGCTGCCGTTAGACTATATTAGGAAGCCAGAGGTAAAATGACCTAGTAGTCAAATAACCCAACATTAGCAAACAACAAGATACGGCCAAGTGTTAAACGTGCTACGACGAGAAAGAAGACCAAGGCATTTGAAAGTGTTGAGACAAAGCACCGCGCGTGGTGGTGTGGTGATTTGTGTTTGAACACGTTTAAAAATGCCTTGTTTTTTTTTTTTTTTTTTTTTCGCCGTAGTACGTTCAAAACTCGGCCGTATGTCGGGGGGGGCTCGGGACATTAGCAAACAACAACAAGATACGACCAAGTATTAAACGTGCTACGACGAGAAAGAAGACCAAGGCATTTGAAAGTGTTGAGACAAAGCACCGCGCGTGGAGGTGTGGTGATTTGTGTTTGAACACGTTTAAAAATGCCTTTTTTTTTCGCCGTACCCTGTTCAACCCTGTTTTTTTGTCCCGACCTTTAATCGTGTTCTGCCGATGTACAAATATCAAATGACGCCGAGAAATGAAGACGAAGCCTAAAACTTAAACCTAGAGCTACGTATTTTAAATAAATCTTATTAAATAAAGACTAAGGTAGAAGGGCGAAATTATTGTCTGGGGCAATCTCTACCATTCAACCCTGTTTTTTTGTCCCGACCTTTAATCGTGTTCTGCCGATGTACAAATATCACATGACGCCGAGAAATGAAGACGAAGCCTAAAACTTAAACCTAGAGCTACGTATTTTAAATAAATCTTATTAAATAAAGACTAAGGTAGGGTTTAAACCTATTAGAAGATGAACGCTCCAATGTGGAAGATTGTGTTTTATTTCTCTTTTATTAAGCAAGTAAAATCTGTTATTTGGAAACGATTTTCAATTTATATTCCTTTCTCATTTATAATTTTGATGTTTTGTTAAAACTTCGGAAAATCAACATTTTGGTCTGAAATTTAACAATTCATCAGGCATCAGGTTCTTATACATAAGGACCTGATGTAGGTATCTCCTTGAAATTCTCAATTGGAAAAAAAAAAGAATAGTGAAGCTATATTGTTTCCTATTTACCTATGGAAAAAGAAAAGAAATCACACAATACTCCAATATCATGAGAACACTCATCTTCCCTGATTATATCATAAATAAGAAAGTTAAACATTAGGAAATTGATATCAAAGGCTGTTCCATTCAGTCCTGTATTGCATACAGAATAATAGGTAAACACAAGAAAAACACAAAACCCCCATTCTGTCTTTTATTCCCCTTTTACCCGGGGCGTTTACTCTTTCTTTTTCTCCTCTGCTGATTTGATTGCTTGTTGTTCTTTATTGCTATCAACGGCGTTAGAGCTTTCAGCATTGTTTTCCATAGCGGCCGAGTATCCGAACTCGTTGACTCGCGTGGGGTCAATCTTGTAGATCCATCTCTGATAGAGGAAGATGAAAAAGACGATATCTAGAAATAAATAAACAAATAGTTGCGTTATGTGCGTTTAGGAAATGGGGGAATAATATCTAACAGTTGCAGGTAAGCACGCAAGCTCAGTTCAAGTTGTAGCTTTATCACAAGGCAAATAATTGAATCCCTGAAAGGCGGACCTTGTTTCTGACATGTCAAATTTTACCATTCCTACCCCCCTTTATAGGACCACACCAGTCCTATCCCAGCAGGATAAACAAGGCATATTCTAACATAATACAGTTAGGAATTTTAATGTAAATTCTACCTATGTTTTTTATAGTTTAGACGTCATTTTTCCAATGTTTTTTACTGTTAAAATAATTATAGTTAGGGATTTCAAAATGAATTCCACCTGTTTTTATAGTTTAGGTATTGTTTGTTATTGTTGTTATTTTTTTCATATTAGTTTTTGTGACAGGTCTTGGCCGAAATGGTTCTGACTTGATGGTCTCTGCTTTCTGTAACCAAGGAAAATTTTAGCTGTAAAATTGGTGATGTAAATTATAAACTCTTATCCTCTATAATTCAAAACTAGGTAAACCTACCTAAGATGTTGAATGGTGCCCTATTTTCTGATTAATCACTTTTTTTTATTGGGCTTTGGTACCACTTTTGAATTACCTACTTACTTCAAGACATATTCTCTTACATCCATCCTCATTTGGGAATAGAAAAGTTTGGTCAGAAAATTTCTGTCCCAGCTGGGATTTGAGCCCAATATAGCTTCAGGTAGAGAGTCAAAGTTCTTAACCTTAACCACTTGACCAAACCCGAAATGGAAGAAAGAAGGACGACAAGACAGGACAGGACTTCATCTTGCATGTCAGACCTTATGTCAATTAAAATAAATAAAAAGTATTTAAATATGAGACCTTGCTTAGACTGCTGGGGTAGAGGGACTTTTCGGGCAGGATAAACAAGATATATTCTATTCTATTATAATAAACACAAGAAAAACATAAAACCCCCATTCTGTCTTTTATCCCCCTTTTACCCGGGGCGTTTACTCTTTCTTTTTCTCCTCTGCTGATTTGATTGCTTGTTGTTCATCAGCCTCGTAAGGGCAACCAAAGAGCATAATTTGAATCACAGCAAAATGATAAGGCTCAATTTCAGTCTCTTACCTTGATTTCCTCCAAACTGGCTTCGGTCTGCCCAGTCAAGAGGTTCTGAGTTCTCTGGAACTTCAACCTCTTGAATTTGTTCAACTGCTTCAGTCAGCCTCATAAAGGCAACCAAAGAGCATGATTTGAATCACATCAAAATGATAAGGCTCAATTTCAGTCTCTTACCTTTATTTCCTCCAAACTGGCTTCGGTCTGCCCAGTCAAGAGGTTCTGAGTTCTCTGGAACTTCAACCTCTTGAATTTGTTCAACTGCTTCACTCCATGAATAGTTGTAGTTGCAGTGAGCTTTGTCTTGAGAGATTGAGGTGTGTCACCAAACTGACTTACAGGCTTTGTAAAGTATACATGGAGGTAGATCGAACCGTTGTTTTTTAGTTTCTGCAAGGTAAATTATTTATTAGTAATGAAGTAGTGCACCACTTTATTGTGGTACCTCAAATATTAAGTGGAAATACTGTAAATAGGTAGTTAAGGGGCACATTAATTTCATTTAAGTTGCAGCCTTTTTTAGTGTCCCTTTAATCACTTTTTCTGTAAGTCTACAACTAAGATATTACACAGACTTTTCAAACAACTCAAGCTCAAGTTGAAACTCTCCCCATGAACACAGACAAGATATTTAAGAATGACTTGAGAACATACCTCTGTTGTGGTCAGTTTAGTACTCAATTTGAATGTGCCATCCCCATAGGGTCCTGCTGTCCAGTCTCCATACACAAGATAAATTTCATTTAAGTTGCAGTCTTTTTTAGTGTCTCTTTAATCACCTTTTCTGTAAGTCTACAACTAAGATATTACACAGACTTTTCAAACAACTCAAGCTAAAGTTGAAACTCTCCCTATGAACACACCTCTGTTGTGGTCAGTTTAGTACTCAATTTGAATGTGCCATCTCCATAGGGTCCTGCTGTCCAGTCTCCATACACAAGATTGTCATGTTTCCAAATCAGGGCATGTGAGTTGTCAAAATCTGGATTCCTGTCACTTTCTGACAGAAATACATACATTTCCTAGAAGGCAGAAAAACAAAACAAGTATCATATCCAACTGTACCTATACTTAGTACAGATATTGGTATTATTTCTGCTATGTCAAAGGTAGTCCAAACTTTTTTCTTACTTTATTATGGCTGGTTTTTAGCACATACTGAACAACATTCTTTCACCTCTTCAAGTCTTCAATAATCAAATTTGTAGAATTCAGGACCTCTGACTTGTGTGCAAGTTTATAGCAGGTTAGTAGGCATTTTGCAACTCTTGTAAGAAGATAGTTAAGTAGGTATCTATTTGAGTTGACATAATGCACTTACAGACATGTAGAATGCAGGGATATATATCTACAGAGGGTGCAAACAATATAATAGATCAGTTGCGCTTACTTGGGTGGTGTTTCAAAGTCATAGAGCAGGAAAAATGAGGACCAACGGAATTTTCCTTTTTCTTCTACGACTTCTAGATCCCGAGATAAATCGATTTAAAAAATACCGGCAAATCGTAAACTTTGACGTCACGGCATACGCTCCCGTAGGCGATGACGTCACATCAAATGTCCCGAGCAAAGCTCCCTTGCAGGTAACGCATTAATGTGTTTGTGCGCATACGTTTCTGCGCAGTTCTGCTCCGCCGCTAGCATGCTGCGTTAAGTCTGACGTCACAAATCTTTGAACTTCTCATTATAAAAATTGAATTTTCGACCTTTTACTGTTGTTTTTTCGGAGTTTTGACCTCAGATTTGGATTTTTCCCAACTTTTTACATAAGAATCGACCATTTTTTTATAATTTTTACCCACTTGCAACTCCTCCATTGTTATACATACCTAAATAATATGTCCCACCTATGAAACTTTTTCACGACAACTTACCACATTTGTACCATTTTCAAATAAATTCACTTGACCAAATGGTCACAGAAGTTAGATAACGTTCTGTATTGATACCTGGACCAGTGACATAGACATTGGCTGCCTCAGGTTGCAATCAGCCTCGAATGGTCACAGAAGTTAGATAACATTCTGTATTGATACCTGGACCAGTGACATAGACATTGGCTGCCTCAGGTTGCAATCAGCCTTGTAAGGGCAACAAAAGAGCATAATTTGAATCACAGCAAAATGATAAGGCTCAATTTCAGTCTCTTACCTTGATTTCCTCCAAACTGGCTTCGGTCTGCCCGTTCCAATTTTGACTTTTATCACTCAAGTAGGAAAACATCTCTAGCTTTTCACTTGCAATGTAGTTTTTTTCCCCCACTACTACTCATGTTAAAGCTTATCATTGTAGGTATTCTTATACTTTCCCAGGAGAGATATTTTTCTTACCTATAGTGGAGAAATATTCTCCAGGTTTGACCACACTAATGGCTGCATGAAGTGCCTGTTGTGCTACATTGACTAGAAATTTACCCGAGGCATCTACCTCTCCTACACAGAAAGTTGCTGAACAATCTCCATGGTAACCATTGAGATAGACTGTTACATCCACATTGACAATGTCTCCATCTTCTAGGCTCGTGCTGGTTTAAATCCCAGCAAAAGCAATAGTGCATACATAAAGTATATAGTAGATAATATACGTAAGTACATAGTAGGTACGTACCAAATGTGAGTAGGAATCCGTACAGCATGTTAAGTACCCAGGAGTACCATCCTTTGTGTTCCAAATAGAGGAGAGAATACACCGCATATCCCGCCAGCAGTGGGAACAAAGCCCAGGACAAATACTTGAACGCTAGTTCATCGTATTGCTTGGTGCTCGATTCTACGTAGGAACCTTTGTCTTTGAAATCGGGAATGGGAATGAAGCCCAGGGCTTTCCTCCCTGCAGCAAAGGAAATGTCTAGCACCTGGAGGAGAAATAAGACAGCAATGATTCAATACTGTGGAGACCATGAAGCGTTGACTCAAAGGTTTACCAGGAAAGTTTCGGCAATAAATCGTTTCCAAGCATTTTCTTCCTCAAAAGATTGGTCTGGCCATACAGAGGGGAAACGCTGAATGCATCCTAGGGTCTCTACCGGAGGGGAGATATTCTAGTGATTTTTTTTTTTAATTTTATTTTTATTTATGTTTCAAATCTAGTGGTTCACATAAAGTAACACCCATCTGGTCAAGACACTCGCCTGGTAAGTCAGCGGCGATAGCACGTTGAATGCACAATTTTTGCCGAACGACAAGTTAGAACGGGCCTTTCCAGTTAAAAAAGAAAAAAAATCTTTCCCACCTTATTGATCTTCCACAGTTCTATTCCGACACTGACAAAACAGCTGATTCGTATAAGAGTATTGGCATCGTTGTCTAGAACATACAGGAGAACCACCACAGATTGGAACACGTTGAAGAAGACACTTCGTACGGACAGACCTTCCAGAGACTGACGGTTGTTCCAGAACTGAATATCTGCAATGAATAGAAGTATCAAAGGCTTTTACGACGAATTTATTATGAAGCAACCTCAGTTGTATAGTGGTTAGCGCGGTGGACTTCGGATCTGGAGGTTGGTGGTTCGAGTCCAAGTCAAGTCATAAAATTTAGCGTAGTGCATTAAGCAGGGAACGACATTTATGACAAGAATTTATGCTTAAAACAATTAAAATTCCTTTTTTTTATGAAGCAAGTAGCGAGGGGCGCAAACGTTAAAGGTACATAGAAACACACTAAGTGAACTCACGTGATGTCCTGAAAGAGATTACCTACAATATTATGGGAAAACTTTGAACTACATCTTTCTTTCCGACTCACCATTAGCTCACGTGACGTGATGGTATTTTCTATTTCATGACTCCTTTTTGGGTAAAAAAAAAAAAAAAACTCCCATAAGTTGTTGTTTACAAATGCAGGAGGTATTGACTTTTAGATCATTAAGTAAAATCTCCAATTGGGTCAATTATGAAACGCACCAAGAGGAGAACAGACACGACAGTGGCTACTTACCATTCTTGAAGGCAAGTAATTCAAACACCGAGTGTAGAATCGAAACAATGACAGTGGCGGCTAATAAGTAGGGAGAAGTTTCCAGGAGTGCTTCCTTGAGAGAATCCTGGTCTGGAAAGACAAAGGGACATGAAGGTGTAAGAAATAATGTTGAGGTACATAAAATATAGTAAAGGGGGTCATGGAGCCTTCACGATTGGTAAAAGGGGACTGCATAGAACATTTTTGGGAACCGCTGATTTATACCATTTGTTAATTTAATTTCCTTAGAAGTACCTATTCAAAATATTTATTATGTGTGTAGGTAAGAAATATTATACTTACCTATGATACTGGTAAAAAAAAAGTGTTCATTTCGAAATTTTGTGTCCTTTCTTGTGCAATTTTCCCCACTTTTTCCTGGGTCTATCTACGACAAAAGTTCATGCTTAATTAATTAAAAATTTCAATTGAAATACCCCTATGTTTACCTTCATCTTCCGGCTCATCCTGATCTCCGAGCAACTGTCACACTCCACTTGCTCTTCATGGTTGTGCGCCGAGTAGATTGTGCCACTTGAACAAGGGACAGAGGCGATAGGCTGAGCCGTGGATGAGAGAGGTCACTGTAGAGTTGATGGGCGCAATAGTCACGCAGCATGGTTCCAGTAGTCGTTGAAGAAGACGGCCGGCTTGTAAATGGCCGCCGTCTGGTAGAAATTCAATATCTGGAAACAATATGGATCAAAGATATGCTTAAATGATATAAAAAAATGTAAGTAAATAAAATAATGATAAAAACCAGTCAGCCCACGCTCGAGGCATCCAGGGAATAGAGCCTGACAGGTACGGCTGAAGAACGGCCTGTCAACGTCTACCTGATAGCGACGAATGAGCACACACACACCACCACAGGCAGACCTAACAGGTACACCTGATCAGGCCGCCGTCGAGTATACGCAACCTGATGTTGAATGGCGCCTTGTAGGGTTTCATACCACAAGAAGAATAGTGTTGACGATGGTGATGGGTTTTTGTTGTGTAAACGGTCCCAAAGGCCCTAATTGCTTTAAGATAATATAACAAACTAGACCGAGGAAAGAGAAACCTTAGCGTGTACTGTCAAGTTAAAAGTTCCAGAATGATAACCCAGACCTCTGGAGTAATCTAGTGAGGATACCCCTACCTATACCAACATGTATCAATAAGAACTTACACTCATTCAAAGGAGGTGGAACTGAGCCTCAACCCAGTTGGCTGCTGTCACGCAAATGATTGTAAGATTGGGAGCCAGACGGGGCGCGCGTGAGCTTGATGGTCTCTGCTGTCTGAAAGCGAGGGGGAGGCGGCGTACGCGGTAGAAGATATGGGTGATGTAAATATAAACCTTCTCTATAATCAAAGCTATGCTGGTATACGGGCGGGGACGCCTGAAGAGTGAATTGCGCTGATGTTCCTGATTAATCACTTTTTATTTTGGCTTTGGTACCACTTTGAATTTACCTACTACTTCAAAACAATTTCTGGCGGGTTACATCCCAACGTCGATTCCGGGAATAGAAGAAAGTCGGTTGTCGGAAATTCTGTCCCAGGCTGGATTTGAGGCCCAATATAGGCTTCAGTGAGAGGAGTTCAAAGTTCTGGTAAGCCGTAGACGCAGAGTGGGTCACAGGAAGTTAGATAACATTCTTACCTTGTATACCTGGACCAGGTGACCATAGCATTGGCTGCCTCAGGTTCCAATCAGTCCTTGTAAGGGCAACAAAAGAGCATTAATTTGAAGTCACAGCAAAATGATAAGACGGCATTTCAGTCTTTGACCTGTGTCCTCCAAACGGCTTCGGTCCCCAGTCAAGAGGTTCTGAGTTCTCTGGACTCAACCCCTTCAATTGTTCAATGCTCACTCCTACTGAATAGTTGTAGTGCAAATGAGCTTTCTTGAGAGATGACGGTGTCACCAAACTGATTACACTTCCGTAAGGTATA